>NC_048223.1:90868609-91012419 GCF_002007445.2 Ailuropoda melanoleuca
TGCTGCTATGAGCATTGGGGTGCATATGGCCCTTCTCTTCACTACGTCTGTATCTAAAACAAAATTGTCATCCATGTTTCCTGTATTGGACAGTGGAAAAACTCAAAGCCCAAGTTATAATCCAACCTCCACTCAGATTCCTTGGGATGCTAATTAATCTACCCAGCATAATTATTGTGTGGGTCTCCATGCCAGGAAACACACCACACTCTCCTGCTTCCCTCTGTCCTGGGGTAGCTGCTTGAGCTATTCTAGGTGGGGAGGTCTTGAGTTGCTTGGGCAGCAACTGGCTCATTATTAACCTGTTGTCTCTCAGCTCCAACCCTAGCCCTGGAACTCTGAGCCTGGGGTTCTGCAAACCATGTTTCACATTTGCAGCTGGATTTCTGTTAGTCTCTGCCCTGAGGGGGCCCCAGAGAAAGACTGAAACACTAGAGGCAGGGGGACTTGTTCTGTTCCACTTGCTTCCTGCTTCTGTCGGCATTGCCCTAATGCTATTTCTTTAACTTTGCAGCAGTGATTGGGCCCAGTGGCAGCAACTGGCTGCAGTTTTCACACTTGCAGGAGCAGCCCCATTAGCCCTGCAGGAAGTACTGGCATGTAGTCACCAATGTTGCCTACTCAGAGGTTTGAATCCCAGCTGAGCAGGAGCTCTCTCCTCCAAGGTCCTGAGGAAGCAGCACTCTCTGAGAAGTGCCTATTCCTCAGGGGCCTGAGTCTTAGCTCCGTAGAGTCTCTTCACACCACAGGAAGACCAGGGCTACCCAGGAAACACACCCCCATCAGAGGTCTCTGACCCAGCTCAGTGGAGCTCCTTCTCTGGGCTTCTCAGTTACAACAGCTCTAAGCTCTGTCTTGGTTCCTCCAATCCTCGGAGATAAAGCTTCCTTCTGCACTTGCTGTCTCTGTATCACCTCAGTGTTTGCTTCATGCCCTTACGGTCCTCTAAAACTTGTCTAACCAGTTCCAAATTAAATCTTCTCTGTGAAGTTGTGTGATATGATTTCTGTTTCCCAGTTGGACATTGGCTTACCATTGCATATAGGTTTCCGTTCAATGGGTGTTTGGTTTACTGTTGCTGCTGTTGCTGCTCCTGTGGTCTCCAGCCGGAGTGCTTCAGGCTCTGATAGATCTAAGCCCTACTCCATCAATTTCTGTCTCAGACACTTGACAGCATATCAAGGGCCAGAGCATATATTGCTCCAGGAGCAAGGAGACCATAATTCTGATTTTGTTGACATTTCTGGTGACCTTAGCTGCTATTTATTATGAGAGCTAAGAGTTCTTTCAGGCTTCCTCTTCCAGATTTCAGGATCCTTTTTAAAAAGGGGTCAACATGTGCCTCATTGCACAACTGGGCGGGAGAGGAATCTCTCTGAATGCTCTAGAGAACTTTCTCCTGATCTCATTCGTAGTTTGAGAGCTTTTATTTTATTCTTTGTTGTTGGGTGGAGTGTTCTATAATTGTTGATTAGAGCCTGATGGTTGATGGTGTTGAGTTCTTCTATATCTTACTGATTTTTTTGGCTACTTGTTTTATCAATTGTTAAGAGAGGGATTGTGAAGTATCCAAATATAATTGTTGATGGTCTTTTTTGCCTTTCAGTTCTGACAGTTTTTACTTTACATATTTTGCAGCTTTTGTGTTTGGTGCACACATTTAGGATAGCTGTGTTTTCTTTGTTGATTGATGCTCTCATCATTGTGTAATGTCCCTCTCTGAGTTTGGGAATTTTCATTGCTCTGAAGTCTACTATGTATGATATTAATATAACCACTCCTGCCTTCATTTGATAAATATTTACATGAAAATCTTTCCCCATCCTCTTACTTTCAAACTGCCTGTATCATTGTATTCAAAGTGAGTGTTTATAGACATCATATCGTTGGGTTATGTTTTTAAATCTATCTTATCAATATTTCTTTTAATTGGTGTATCTAGACCATTTACATTTTGATGTCTTAGGGCTTACGTCCACCATTTTACATTTTGTTTTCTGTTTGTTTTTCATTTCCATGTTTTCTTTTTCCTGCCTTCATGTGGGTTACTTGAACATTTTATAATAATTCAGTTTTGATTTATCTGTAATGCTTTTGAGTGTATGTATTTGCTTAGCATTTTTGGTGGTTGTTCTAGATATCATTTCCTGTATGTTCAGAGAACTTCTTCTGGTCATTCTTTTAGGATAGGTATGCTGGTGAGAAATTCTTTTAGCTTTCCTTCATCTGAGAGTGTTTTTATTTCCCCTTCATTCCGAAAGGATATTTTCACTGGATGTAGGATTCTGTATATTGGCAATAGTTTTCTTTCAGCACTTGAAAAAATATTGTGCTACTTCTTTTGGGCCCCCGTGGTTTCTGGTGAGAAATTTACTGTCGTTTGAATTGTTCTTTCCCATGGGTAATGTGTTGTTTCTTTCTTGCTGCTTCCAAACCTTTTCTTTCTCTTCACTTACCAGAAGTTTGAATACGACGTGGCTTGATATGGATTTATACGACGTGGCTTGATATGGATTTCTTTGGATTTATCCTATGTAGAATTTATTCAGCTTCTTGGATTTTTAAGTTATCTCATTTGCCAAATTTGAGAAGCTTTCGCCTTTGTTTCTTCCAAGTCCTTTTCCAGCTCCATTTTGTTTCTTTTCTTTTTCAGACTCCAGTGACACAAATGTTAGATCTTTTGTTATAGTTCCACAGGTCCATGAGGCTATATCTATTTTTTTCAGTCTATTTTCTTTTTGTTGTTCAGACAGTAATTTCTATTATTCTTTCTACAGTTCATTGATTTTTCCCTTTTATCCTTCATTCTGCTGTTGACCCCATTTATTGAATTAAAAAAATTATATTTTTCAGTTCCAAAATTTCCATTTGGTTCTTCTTTAAGCCTTTTATTTCTTGACTGAGAATTTCTACTTTTAAATTTGTTTCAAGCATGCTTGTAATTACTCATTGAAACATTTTTCTGATGGCTACTTCAAACTCTGTCAAATAATTCTAATATCTCTGTCATCTTGATGTTGGTGTCCATTAATTGTCTTTTTTTTCTTTCAAGTTGAGCTTTTCCTTGTTCTTGATAGGACAAGGTATTATCAACTGAAACCCGGGCATTTAGCTCTTGTTTAAACTTTGTGTTTTATCTGGTGTTCTTTGACATTGCTCTGGGAGAGTAAGGGAGAGCTTCACTTTATTACCACAGGCGGGGCTCCAAATTCCCCACTTGTGCTTTCAACTCCACCTTAATAGTGCTTTTAAGTTGGGACTTTATAAAGTCTGGGAGGATTATATACACTCAATCTTTGAAGATTTCATGGAGGACAATGGACATTTGGGAGTCCATATTATTATATTTGCATATGTAATGAAAGGGTAGCTATAATTTTTGTATTATAATTTTCTGTTTCCAACAATGCCCAATTAGTAGCCACCAGGGATCCTAGAGGGACATTGATCTCTAAATGGCTTTGTTCTATATTCTAATGAGGTCTGGTGTGTCTGGGGTTTGCCCACTGGTCCTGGTGGATCCTGATTGGTGTCAAGAGAGTCCAATGCTAAGAATATGATGGGGAAAATTAATTTCACTTTTATCTCAGCTTCTAATAACATGTGTATTCTCCTCAACCTAGAGCAGTCAGGAAGTGGAAATCCATTTTACCTACGCGGGAATGCATTTAAGAATACTATTAGAAGGGACCAGTTTGATCAGGAGGCTAATGTCTTCCACCATGCCCTGAAGCATTTGCCCAGCAAGCAGGGTCTCCTGCTGGTGGTGGCTGATGCAGGAGCAGAATGGGAGTTTGGGGAATCTGGAGCCTGCAAGGAAGGTATAAAAAGCATTTTGAAATTCCAAGTTAACTCACTCGCAGATTCCAGTAGAGTACTGGGGACCGTATGTACGTGCTCTCCTTTCTTTCCCAGGATTTCATCAGGCCAGATTGCCATGGATCTTTCGCTTTCACTTACCGCAGTTTTGGAAAGTTCTGATTTTGTATGAAGAAGCATGCTTAGTAGACATGTTATACATTTTGCACCTTTCTCTAGGATAAATTAGGGTCATTTCAAATGCACGTACTTCTCTCTCTCTCTCTCTTTTTCTTCCCCTCTTCCTCTCTCTCATACACACACACACACACACACACCTCTCTAAGTGCCTAGACCAGCATTTTGGTTTGTTGGAAGAGTGAAAGAGAGAGAGACTGAGTTCTGCTTATTGTGAGCTACATCTGGGTGACTACATGACCTTAGTGTGATTGGATTATTTTGCTGTTCATTTGTTGTAAATGGAAACAGAATCTGTTCCTCTTCAAGCTGTTTTAATATACTTCAAAGGGTGGCGTTTGACTAAGTCACACAGCCAGTTCAGAGATCTGAGATGAACGCTAGCTGACTAGAGTGACAAAGGCTCACATATGGAAGTTTATTAATTTAAAGGATAATAGAGAATATTTTATTTAGGTGGACAATAGAAGAGAGAATGAATCAGAAAATAATTGCCAGAGTCAAGGCATGCAATTTCCCTTTCTAGCCTCAGGCTAGTATCCCCTAAGTGAATGGACTGAAAGCGTCAGAAGATAAGAGATTCTCCCTTAGACTGATTACTTAGCACAGGAGGAAAGGAAAACTCTCCTCTCTTACTGACTAGTCTCAAGCTGTGTAGGAAAATGACCTGACCTGTGTCTCCAACAATATTAGAGTCCGTCTGCTACTCTAGTAGTCTCACTTTAGAGGGCTGTGGCTAGAACCAAAGGAAGTTTTCTTACAGGTGATGTTATGACTTCAGATATGAATGACAAATCCTAAAGACATCATAGGGGCATATTTTTTTTTGTGGGATGACTTACTCATGACTGTGTTTTTTCCCCTAAGGCTACAATTTTCCTTTTACAATATGTACCCTGTGGATGCATGATATGAGTGGTACCTTATCAAAAATGATCAGATATATAACTAAAAGAAGGATTTTTTTTCTGCTTGTCAATAGACTATAGAAAAATGACTAATACTATTAAAATTACATTATTCTTCATGAAAACTTATAGCCACATGCACAGTTCTTTATTATTTAACATAAATATATTCATAGATAAACATTTATTTTTACTTAATAAAGTGCACAAATTAGACATGAAATATGATGTTTAAAATAGTAGAAAAATCCAGTCACCATGCCTATACTATTTTATTTTTTATTTTTTCTGTTCTTAAAATTTTTTTTAATCATAGTTGACACAATGTTACATTAGTTTCAGGTATACAATACAGTGATTCAACAACTCTGTATGTTATACTATGTTCACCACAAGTATAGCGACCATCTGTCACCATACAACACTATTACAATACCATTGATTGTATTTCCTATGCTATACCTTTCATCCTTGTGGCTTATTCATTCCATAACTGGAAGGCTGTACCTCCCACTCCACCCATTTGCCTACACTGTGTTATGTGTTTAATAAAATAAAGTTCTTCATTCTTCAGTCATGATACTCTACAGCATAGCTCATAGAGTTGAAGAAATGGAAAAGTCAGTGATGGAGGATGCAAGAAACCAGACAGAAGTTCAGGAATTCACCCTTGAGGGATTTCCTAGTGTCCAACACCTTGGGAAGGTTCTCTTCCTGGTGCATCTGCTGGCATACCTGGCCTCCATCATGGGAAACATACTCATAATCACCATTACCTGGGCTGACCATCACCTCCAGACACCCATGTATTTCTTCCTCAGCAGTTTCTCCTTTTTTGAATGCTGTTTTATAACTACTGTTATTCCAAAATTACTGGCCATCTTTCTGTCAGGGAGGCAATCAATTTCCTTTGCTGCCTGCTTCACACAAGCCTTTGTCTTTCATTTCCTGGGAACAACTGTTTTCTTCCTTATGGCTGTACTATCCCTAGATCGGTACTTGGCCATTTGCAAACCTCTGTATTACCCAACCATCATGAACCCAAGGATGTGTTTCCTTCTACTCACTGCCTGTTTAGCTTTGGGATTTGTTCTCATGGTGGTTCCAATTATAATACTTTCCCAGTCATCCTTCTGTGGCCCCCATGTCATTCCTCATTTCTTCTGTGATTTTGGGCCCCTGATTCATCTCTCTTGTTCTGATACCAGATCTACTGAAATGTTGGCCTTTGTCCTTGCTTTGTTTGTCCTTTTGACATCCCTCATCATAACCATCATTGCCTACAGCAACATAGTAGTCACAATCGTCGGACTCCCATCAGCCAAGGAGAAACAGAAAGCTTTCTCCACCTGCTCCTCTCACCTCATAGTCCTCCCTCTGATGTACGGCAGCTGTATCTTTATATATGTGAAACCAAAGCAAACGAACAGGCTGGACTCCAACAGGGAGGCTGCCCTTGTGAACACGGTGGTGACCCCGCTGCTCAACCCTGTCATCTACACTCTGCGGAACAAGCAGGTCCACCAGGCTCTGAGGGATGCTCTATCCAGGGTTAGACTGCAGAAATAGAACCACAGACTGTCAGAGGGAGAATGCCCCTTCTACATCTAATGCAATCTCCTTCCTATTTCTGGAGTCGTCTATATAGACTTGCAAATGTGTTTTTAGAGGTTCTGCTTATTTATTCTTAGAATAGGGGCCAATTTATCTTATGATCCAGTATACTCCACTACTTGGAAGCTCTAACATTCTTCTTTATATTAGAGATGAAATTATCTTCCTGGATCTGTTCACTAGTTTTAGCTCAATAGGATTCAACAAATTTTAATGAACAGCCTCATATAGATGATTCTGTTTGATGCATGTAGAATCTCAAAGTTGGAAAGGTGTGTTTTCAAGTATCTACTTGTGGTAAGTGATGGGGATGAAAAATGAAATTCAAAAGAATTAAGAATATCAAATTGGTTCAAGGACANGAGAGAGACTGAGTTCTGCTTATTGTGAGCTACATCTGGGTGACTACATGACCTTAGTGTGATTGGATTATTTTGCTGTTCATTTGTTGTAAATGGAAACAGAATCTGTTCCTCTTCAAGCTGTTTTAATATACTTCAAAGGGTGGCGTTTGACTAAGTCACACAGCCAGTTCAGAGATCTGAGATGAACGCTAGCTGACTAGAGTGACAAAGGCTCACATATGGAAGTTTATTAATTTAAAGGATAATAGAGAATATTTTATTTAGGTGGACAATAGAAGAGAGAATGAATCAGAAAATAATTGCCAGAGTCAAGGCATGCAATTTCCCTTTCTAGCCTCAGGCTAGTATCCCCTAAGTGAATGGACTGAAAGCGTCAGAAGATAAGAGATTCTCCCTTAGACTGATTACTTAGCACAGGAGGAAAGGAAAACTCTCCTCTCTTACTGACTAGTCTCAAGCTGTGTAGGAAAATGACCTGACCTGTGTCTCCAACAATATTAGAGTCCGTCTGCTACTCTAGTAGTCTCACTTTAGAGGGCTGTGGCTAGAACCAAAGGAAGTTTTCTTACAGGTGATGTTATGACTTCAGATATGAATGACAAATCCTAAAGACATCATAGGGGCATATTTTTTTTTGTGGGATGACTTACTCATGACTGTGTTTTTTCCCCTAAGGCTACAATTTTCCTTTTACAATATGTACCCTGTGGATGCATGATATGAGTGGTACCTTATCAAAAATGATCAGATATATAACTAAAAGAAGGATTTTTTTTCTGCTTGTCAATAGACTATAGAAAAATGACTAATACTATTAAAATTACATTATTCTTCATGAAAACTTATAGCCACATGCACAGTTCTTTATTATTTAACATAAATATATTCATAGATAAACATTTATTTTTACTTAATAAAGTGCACAAATTAGACATGAAATATGATGTTTAAAATAGTAGAAAAATCCAGTCACCATGCCTATACTATTTTATTTTTTATTTTTTCTGTTCTTAAAATTTTTTTTAATCATAGTTGACACAATGTTACATTAGTTTCAGGTATACAATACAGTGATTCAACAACTCTGTATGTTATACTATGTTCACCACAAGTATAGCGACCATCTGTCACCATACAACACTATTACAATACCATTGATTGTATTTCCTATGCTATACCTTTCATCCTTGTGGCTTATTCATTCCATAACTGGAAGGCTGTACCTCCCACTCCACCCATTTGCCTACACTGTGTTATGTGTTTAATAAAATAAAGTTCTTCATTCTTCAGTCATGATACTCTACAGCATAGCTCATAGAGTTGAAGAAATGGAAAAGTCAGTGATGGAGGATGCAAGAAACCAGACAGAAGTTCAGGAATTCACCCTTGAGGGATTTCCTAGTGTCCAACACCTTGGGAAGGTTCTCTTCCTGGTGCATCTGCTGGCATACCTGGCCTCCATCATGGGAAACATACTCATAATCACCATTACCTGGGCTGACCATCACCTCCAGACACCCATGTATTTCTTCCTCAGCAGTTTCTCCTTTTTTGAATGCTGTTTTATAACTACTGTTATTCCAAAATTACTGGCCATCTTTCTGTCAGGGAGGCAATCAATTTCCTTTGCTGCCTGCTTCACACAAGCCTTTGTCTTTCTTTTCCTGGGAACAACTGTTTTCTTCCTTATGGCTGTACTATCCCTAGATCGGTACTTGGCCATTTGCAAACCTCTGTATTACCCAACCATCATGAACCCAAGGATGTGTTTCCTTCTACTCACTGCCTGTTTAGCTTTGGGATTTGTTCTCATGGTGGTTCCAATTATAATACTTTCCCAGTCATCCTTCTGTGGCCCCCATGTCATTCCTCATTTCTTCTGTGATTTTGGGCCCCTGATTCATCTCTCTTGTTCTGATACCAGATCTACTGAAATGTTGGCCTTTGTCCTTGCTTTGTTTGTCCTTTTGACATCCCTCATCATAACCATCATTGCCTACAGCAACATAGTAGTCACAATCGTCGGACTCCCATCAGCCAAGGAGAAACAGAAAGCTTTCTCCACCTGCTCCTCTCACCTCATAGTCCTCCCTCTGATGTACGGCAGCTGTATCTTTATATATGTGAAACCAAAGCAAACGAACAGGCTGGACTCCAACAGGGAGGCTGCCCTTGTGAACACGGTGGTGACCCCGCTGCTCAACCCTGTCATCTACACTCTGCGGAACAAGCAGGTCCACCAGGCTCTGAGGGATGCTCTATCCAGGGTTAGACTGCAGAAATAGAACCACAGACTGTCAGAGGGAGAATGCCCCTTCTACATCTAATGCAATCTCCTTCCTATTTCTGGAGTCATCTATATAGACTTGCAAATGTGTTTTTAGAGGTTCTGCTTATTTATTCTTAGAATAGGGGCCAATTTATCTTATGATCCAGTATACTCCACTACTTGGAAGCTCTAACATTCTTCTTTATATTAGAGATGAAATTATCTTCCTGGATCTGTTCACTAGTTTTAGCTCAATAGGATTCAACAAATTTTAATGAACAGCCTCATATAGATGATTCTGTTTGATGCATGTAGAATCTCAAAGTTGGAAAGGTGTGTTTTCAAGTATCTACTTGTGGTAAGTGATGGGGATGAAAAATGAAATTCAAAAGAATTAAGAATATCAAATTGGTTCAAGGACAGATGCAACGTGGTCAGTATATTGATTTTTTAAATGATTTTTTATTATATTATGTTAGTCACCATACAACTATATTGATTTTTGAAGGACACACATATGCATAACTGTCAGGATACTAATAACATTACTTGACTCAATTAAATTGTTTTCAATGGTGCATAGTTTTTATATAAATAGAATATAAATCTTTATAATTCTAGTTCCCACTATAATGAAGACACAAAAGTGTCTCTAATTGAAATCGAAAGTTCCCTTTGGTTTTACTGGTTTGCCGGTTGATTTCAGTACTAAAGACCTAATGATGGGGACCATAGGAAAGGAAACATTATGAGTTCTGGAACAAGGAATTGAGTAGTTAAGATTGTTTGCCTACTACAGGAAATTTAAAGGAACTGGGAGGAGGAATCTAATCAGAGGTAGAAGGGAGTCTAATGGTGACTGTAGAGTCTTTCCAAATAAATCTATAAACAAAGTATCTTTATTTGTGGAACGAGAGGTTTGATGTGATAATCTCTGGGTGTCCATTGTTAGTACTAGTGTGAAATGACTCTACTGCTACCAAAATTGACATGGAGACACACTGTAATAGAAATAAAATCTGAGGCTAGAAGAGAGAAAATGATGAGATGCTTTTGTTTGTTTTCATCTTTTGCTTTTTTTGAGTGCGTTCACACATGACATCTTTTTTTAAAATTTAAATTCAAGTTAGTTAACACATAGTATATTATTAGTTTCAGGGATAGAATTTAGTGATTCATCAGTTTCATATAACACCCAGTGCTCATTACATCAAGTGCCCTCCTTAATGCCCATCACCCAATTACCCCATCCCCCACCCACATCCCCTCCAGCAACCCTCAGTTTTTTCCCTATAGTAAGAGCCTCTTCTGGCTTGCCTTTTTCTCTTTTATGTGTCTGTTGGCCTTGTATATGTCTTCTTTAGAAAAATGTCTATTCAGGTCCTCTACCCATTTTTAAATCAGATTATTTGAATTTTTGGGGTGTTTAAGTTTTTTATATATTTTGGATATTAACCCCTTATTGGGTATATCGTTTGCGAATATCTTCTACTCAGTAGGTTGCCTTTTTGTTGATGGTTTCCTTCACTATGCAAATGATGTGATATTTTAGTGGAAGAATTACAACTGTAATTTAGTTATTCAAGACTTTCATAGGAAAGGATAGATTTGGACACAAAACATTGTAAGAAAAATCCTGGAGCTGGTGTTTGGTTGGAATGGTTGGTTAAGGGCCACTACCATGCTTTGCTCTGACTATATTATTCTGTTATTGCAAGGATAATAATTGACTGCATTATGAAGATTTCTGGCACACAATCATGTAAGAATTTGGAGAATGTATTTTACTCAACTAATAGAACACTATGCGTTTGTGAAGATTTCCATGTATTTTTTTGGTGTAGCCTTCTCTTTTTCTGATATTTCTGATATCTCTTTTTCTGGGATATTCCTTTTGCTCAAGGTATCACATTGTCAGTGATTTTTCCCAGAATGTCCAATGAACAATGTGGTTCTTGGCAGCAGGGTCTCCCCATAGGAGTGCACATGACAGTGGTCACTGGTGATGGCAGTTGGGCTGGGGGATGCAGGTGCACAGCTGCCGGGGCTGCCTGAAAGTGAGCCCAGTGGTGCAAGCTAGTGACAGGAGTCAGGGCCGTATCTGGGCCATGAGCAGCTAATCCAAAATATATGAAGAACTCACACAAGTCAATAATAAAAAAACACAATCCAAATAAAATAATGGACAAACACCTGAATAGACATTTTTTTTTCAAAGAAGACATACAAATAGCAATAGGTATATGAAGAGATGCTCAACATCAATAATCATCAGAGAAAAACAAATCAAAACCACAATGAATATTATCTCACACTTAGGCTAGGTTAGAATGGCTATTATCAAAAAATTAAAGGACAAGAAGTATTGGCGATGATGTGGAGAAAAGGGAGCCTTTTTACATTAGTTGATGAGAATCTAAACTGGTGCAGTCACTATGGAAAATGATATGGAGTTTCCTCAATTAAAATAGGAAGCAGGGGCGCCTGGGTGGCACAGCGGTTAAGCGTCTGCCTTCGGC
The DNA here is from genome assembly GCF_002007445.2 of Ailuropoda melanoleuca. Classification (NCBI taxonomy): domain Eukaryota; kingdom Metazoa; phylum Chordata; class Mammalia; order Carnivora; family Ursidae; genus Ailuropoda; species Ailuropoda melanoleuca. The sequence goes on from NC_048223.1 coordinate 90,880,281, forward strand.
TCAGGGTGTGATCCCGGCGTTATGGGATCGAGCCCCACGTCAGGCTCCTCTGCTATGAGCCTGCTTCTTCCTCTCCCACTCCCCCTGCTTGTGTTCCCTCTATCGCTGGCTGTCTCTATCTCTGTCAAATAAATAAATAAAATCTTTAAAAAAAATTTAAAATAGGAAGCAGCCCAAGTGTCTATCTATAGATGAATGGATAAAGAAGATGTTTATCTTCTTTACACATAACATACCACAAATATATATGTATACACACACACACACACACACACACACACACACACACACATACATACATACAATGGAATTCTCAGCCACAAAAAAAGAATGAAATCTTGTCATTTGAGGCAGCATGGATGATCTAGGGGGTAAAATTTAGTGATTCATCAGTTGCATATAACACCCAGTGCTCATTACATCAAGTGCCCTCCTTAATGCCCATCACCCAATTATGGGGGGGGTTAATGCTAAGTGAAATGAGTAATTTAAAGAAAGATAGATACCATATGATTCCATTTATATGTGGAATTTAAGAAATAAAACAAATGAACAAAGAAAAAGACAAACAAAACCAGTCTTTTAAATATGAAGAACAAACTGGTGATTGCTGGAGGGGAGATGGGTGGGGGGAATGGATGAAATAGGTGAAGGGGATTAAGAGTACATTTTCATGATGAGCACTGAGTAAGGTATAGAATTGTTGAATTGCTGTATTATACACCTGAAACTAATATAACACTATATGTTAATTATACTTGACTAAAAAATGGTTTAAAAAATTAGATATAAAAAAATAGAACTACCATATGATCCAACAATCCTACTTCTTGATATATATCCAAAGTAGTTGAAGTGAAGATGTTGAAGAGATATCTGTGCTCCCATGTTCACTGCAGCATTATTCACTATAGCCAAGATATAGAAACAACACAAGTATCCATTAATGGATGAATGGATAAGGAAAATGTGGTATATACATAATGGACTATTATTGCGCCTTAAAAAAAGGAAATTCTGAAATATGTGACAACATGAATGAACCCGACAGACATTATACTATGTAAAATAAGTCAGATGCAGTAAGACAAATACTGCATGATCTCACTTTTATGAGGAGTCCAAAATATTCAAACTCATAGGACTAGAGAGTATAGTAGTGGCTACTAGGGACTACTAGGGTGACAGAGAGAGGAAGGTGTCAACGTGTACTAAATTTCAGTACTGCAAGGTAAATAAGTTCTAGAGATCTACTGTACAGCATAGGATCAGTTGTTACAGGACCGTATAGTTAAAAATTTGCTAAGAGGGTAGACCTTACTTATAAGTGCTCTTACCACAAAAGAAAACAAAAATAAAGGGGTTGGAGGAAACTTTTGGAGGTGATGTATATGTTTATGGCCTCAACTATGAGAACGTTTTATGAATGTGTACTTATCTTTAATCTCATCAAGTAGTATACATCAAACGTGCACAGCTTCTGTATGTCAATCATAACTTTATAATGTGGCTTTAAAAAAGAAAATTGCACTTCTTTGAGTCAGAATTTTACTGAATAATTTTAATAGATGGGATGAATAGAATATTAGACATTGCAGGTAAAAGATTAGCAAATTTGAAGATACAGAAACTTAAAAAGACACAAAGAATAAAACAACCCACCTAAAATGGAAAAGAGCATCGGTGAAGTATGGGACAACTTTGGGTAATCCAACGTGCATATAATTAGATTTCTGAAGGAGAAGTTTATGTGTGGAGGGAGATAACAAAAAAAGATTCGAGGAAACGATGGCCAAAATTTTCTAAATTTTATGAAAACAGAAATCAAAAATCTCAGTAAACCCCAGCATTAGAAAAATGAAAAAATCTACACCAAGACACATAATAAATTGCTCAAAACCAGCGATAAACAGAAAATTTTAAAAGCAGCTAGAGGGAAAAATTATATGTTTCATACTGAGGAACAATGATAAAGATAACATAGAATCCTCTTTGGAAGATGTCCATCAACAGATGAATGGATAAAGAAGATCTGGTATACACACACACACACACACACACACACACAGTGGAATATTACTCAGCCATCAGAAAGGATGAAATCTTACCATTTACAAGGACATGGATGAAACTGGAGGGTATTATGCTAAGTGAAATAAGTCAACCAGAAAAAGACAACTGTCATATAGTTTCAGTCATGTGGAATTTAAGAAACAAAACAGAGGATCATAGGGGAAGGGAAGGAAAAATAAGATGAAATCAGAAAGGGAGACAAACCATAAGAGACTCTTAACTATAGGGAACAAACTGAGGGTTGCTGGAGGGGAGGTGGGTGGGGGGATGGAGTAACTAGGTGATGGGCATTAAGGAGGGCATGTGATGTAATGAGCACTGGGTGTTATACGCAACTGATGAATAACTGAACTCTACATCTGAAACTAATGATACACTATATGTTAACTAATTGAATTTAAATAAAATAAGATATAAAAAAGATGTTAGTTGGAAAAAAATAAGTAAATGAGAATACAATGATACAAGGACTTTTAAAGGACTGTGAAAAAAATCTGCCAACCTAGAATTCTATACCTGTGAAAGTGTCTTTCAAAAATGGAGGCATACAAACAATTAAAGAATTAATCACTAGCAAACCTACAGAAGGGCACTTGTGATGAGCACTGGGTGTTATATGTAGGTGATGAATCACCATTCTCCTAAAACTAATATTACACTGTATGTTAACTAACTGGAATTTAAATAAAAACTCGAAACTACAAAAAAAAAAAGAAATTTCAAGATATATTTTATGCTGGGTTATAAAATAAATCTCAAAACATTTTAAAGGGCTGAAAATATACGGAATATGTTTACCAATCATAATTGAATTAAATAAGAAATCAATTATGATAATTTATCTAGGAAATTCCTCAATACTTGGATATAAAAATACATTTCTAAATCACTCTTGGATTACAGAAAATATTACTAAGAAAATCTGAAAATATTTGGGTGAAAAAATATTAACACAACATACTAAAATTTGTGAAATGCAGCCTTAAGCCATGCTTAGAGGAAACTTCATAGCATTAATGCTTATAATAGAAAAAAGTGTATAAAATTAATCATTTAGATATTCAGTTTTAAAGGGTAGGAAAGTAAAAGGAAATTATAACTAAAGTATGCACGTAAGTGTGAATTCATATAAACACAAATGCAAATATATATAAACCAATGGAATAGAAAACAAACAAGATAAAAAATTAAAGAAAAAGTTGGTTCTTTGAAGTGACTCATAAAATTGTTAAACTCTTAACAAGACTGATAAGAAAAAAAGAGATATCACATATTATTTATCTTTCTCTGACTTATTTCTCTTCGCATAATATCCTCTAGGACCATCCATGTTGTCAGAAATGTCAGGATTTCGTTCTTTCTCATGGCTGAATAATATTACATTATATATATTATATACATTATATCATATATAATTATATATAATGTATATGTATTATATATGTATACATTATATATACATGTATATATGCATACATTATGTATAATATATTATTAATATATACAATACATATATAATATATATGATGTCTTCTTTACCCATTCATCCACTGATGGCTGTTTTCATATCTTGGCTATTGTGAATAATGCTATGGTAAACATGGGAGTGTAGATATCTTTCAATATCCCATTTTCATTTCTTTTTTTAATATCTTATTATTATTATTTTTTATTATGTTAGTCACCATACAGTACACCATTAGCTTTTGATACAATGTTCCATGATTCATTGTACTCAGAAGTAGGATTTCTGGATCATATGGTAGTTCTATTTTTAATTTTTGGAGGAACCTCCATATTGTTTTCCATAGTGGCTGAACCAATTTACAGAGGATGTGTCAAATTAAAAATTACTTACAAGACCAATGTGATAATAAAAAGCATTTTAAATTCTCATGCATTGCTATTGAGAGCCTAAATCCAATTTTGGACCTTGTTTTGCAATATCTTATGGTGCTAAGGCCTATTCTGTAATTAACTCAGTACTTTCACTCTAAATCATATACTCAAGAGAAATGAATGCCATCTTCAAAAAGACTTTAGAGGAATATTCATAATGTCTTTATTCATAGTAGCCCTGAACTGGAAAGGACACAAATGTCCTTCAGTGGAAGAATGGAAAACTGTGGTATACATAGGTAATGACCTACTACAAAGCAATATAAAAGAATAAATCATTGGTTCATGAGACAGAGTGGAAAACTCTGAGAAATCTGTGGAAAAATAAAGCCAGACACATGCTGTGTTCCATATAAATGAATTTCAAGAAGTGGCAAAAGTAAATTTTGATGACAGAAATAAAAGTAGTTCTTAGTTGTTTTCTCTTGGTGTGGGCTATTGACTGGCAAGGGGCACAAGGAAACTTGTGATGAGATGGGAATATTTTATAGTTTGGTTTGGTAGCAGTTACATGGCTGTTTACATATGTAGAAGATTATCAACCTGTAATTAAAATTTTTGTGTTTTACAGTGTGTAAATTATACCTCATTAAAGAAAATACCAGGTTAAAGAGGAGAAAAAAGGAAGGACAGTTGTAAAAAAGTATTTCTGTTGTCTAAGCTTGTCTTTCTTGACATATGTAATTCAGGATTTTGTAAATTTTGCAACTCTAGGGCACTCATTGCAAATATACCTTTGAGGACTTGTACAAAGGACTGCATAGGCTATTGACAATGGTGGTAGTATGCTATCGTATGCAGTGAAATGGTAATTATGGTATGTTTCTGCTGAAATTTCTCATTTCTAAATATGACCAATTAAATGTCCTCTGGGACTATGTTGTGATTTAAGTTCCTGCTCTCTTTTTTTGTACTCCTCTAATGAATCTTGAATGTTCCAGAGGTTTGTCCTTTTGGACCCTGTGTGTCCTCATCGGGCATGGTAAATAACCCTGTGGTAAATACATCATCAGAGTACTTGAATGTATTCTCATTTATGACTGCAGTGACCCTCACCTACTTTGAAGGTGGGGAGCAACTGGTTGATGGGAAAGTGACTAGCAACAGGGTTCAAAGGAAAATGACCTTTGTTGTTTCTTCTTCCTGACTCTCTTCTGTTATGGATGCACAACCCACCAAGTTTGAAGTTCATGATGGACTGTGTCATCGTATCCCATCGAATGGATATAAATATGTTCAGGAATTTTAAATGGTTACATCAGGAAATTCTCGTGCATATTTGCAGCAGTTTCTATTGTCTTGATCTAAGATTTATCAGTCCAATTGCCATAAGGGAAAACTATGACTGGTAATCTTCCAGAGTTTAGAAATCTCTGTCTTCCATGAAAAAAAAAATTAGCCTTAATAATTTCCTATTAATTTGGGGCGCCTGGGTGGCACAGCGGTTGGGCGTCTGCCTTCGGCTCAGGGCGTGATCCCGGCGTTACGGGATTGAGCCCCACATCGGGCTCCTCTGCTGTGGGCCTGCTTCTTCCTCTCCCACTCCCCCTGCTTGTGTTCCCTCTCTCGCTGGCTGTCTCTATCTCTGTTGAATAAATAAATAAAATCTTTAAAAAAAAATTTCCTATTAATTTAAGACATAGGCATTCATTGATTTCTTTAGTAGTTCAAAAAATTACATCTCAATTAAGAGTGTTCTTCGTGCCCCCCCCCCATTAGCTTAGGAGAAAGATCCTGGTTTGTTGGAAGAAGAAAAAGCACATTGTCAAAGAAGCTCTGTTTCCTGTGAGCTGCTTCTTGGTGAGTACTTGATCATGGGAATAACTTGGAATCTAACAAGTCAAATATTTAAAGCAGATACTGGTTATGTTTAAGTTTGTATTGTGAATCATGCATAGTTAATGTAATAGTTTTAACTAAGTCAAAGAATTAAGTAAAATACAACTTAATCATGGTGGCTTACTTACTAGGTCACTGATTTCCAACAGATGCCCATACTCCTTTCCCAAAGATTACATGTCAATTCATCCAACTTTTAGCTAGGCATAAGCGTTTTTAAAAAAATGAATGTTCCTAGGGTGCCCGGGTGACTCAGTGGAGTAAGCGTCTGCCTTTGACTCAGGTCATGATCCCAGGATCCTGGGATGGAATCCCACATCTGGCTCCCTGCTCAGCAGGGATTCTGCTTCTCCCTCTGCCGCCCCCACCCCCCATGCTCTCTCATTCTCTCTCTCTCTCAAATAAATAAATAAAATCTTTAAAAAAAATAAAAAATGAATGTTCCTGTAGTGATTGCAATAGGAATATAGGTGTAATTCCACCACACTGAAATCTTCCAGTGTAACAAAAATATTCCCAGAAAACAATGTTGAAAGGTAATTCATGACTAATAGCAGAAGGAAAATCTGTTCTGCCCGGTGTGTAGTGAGAGGGAAACTGATGCACTCATTAAGTGTTTATTAATTGATTTTGAACAACCAAGTCATGCAACCATCCCTCATCCCCATTTTTAGACATGGTTTCTCTTAAACCCAAGGACTGGGTAGTTATAAGATACTGTGATAAACTAGATTTCCTGCTCAGTCTTGAAGTTTTGGGTAAAGAACTCAGGATGAACCAACTTCCGGAAAATAACTGGTTTGGAACATGCTAATAGGAAAATGCCCCCCCCCACACTTTCTTTTTCCAGAAGGCTAAAGTCAGTACGTTGGAAGGCTTTATATATTGCATATGCTACCTGAACTATAGAAATTAAGACCGTGACCCCATAAAAATATTCTCTGTGGGATGACAGCCTTCATTGTTATCTGTTTTATATGTTATCTGCAAAGAATATTTTTTATTTTACATTGTTTACCTTATGGACTATTATTCAAAGATATTATTTTCTAGGAAAGTTACATTGCACATTAAAAATTATTTTTTAAAAATTAACAATAAACCTTCAATTTTTACAATTTAATAATAGAAAAGTTCAAAATAATTTATAATACAGCATTTAAATGATGTAAAGTGATTCCTCATTCAGAATTGTAGCTGCAAGTAGCATTTGTTTTTTTAATTGTGGCCATCAATTAAATTTTTTATTCTTTGGTGATAGTGTTTTCTGTTTAACAGGTCCAACAGAGTTGATGACAGAGAAATGGAGATCACTATGGAGGTGAGGAATGAGACAACAATCCAAGAATTCATTCTGGAAGGGTTTCCTGCCATTCAGTACCTGGGGAACATCTTCTTCCTGGTGCATCTGCTGGCATACCTGGCCTCTATCACAGGAAATGTGGTAATCATCATCATCACTTGGGTTGACCATCGCCTCCAGACACCAATGTATATTTTACTCAGCACTTTCTCCTTCTCTGAATGCTGTTTTATCACCACAGTTATTCCTAAACTGCTGTCCATCTTTCTTTCCGGAAGGCAAACAATTTCCTTTACTGCTTGTCTCATACAAGCCTTTTCTTTTCTGTTTTTTGGGTCAATAATTTTCTTCCTCATGGCTGTAATGTCCTTGGATCGATACCTGGCCATTTGCAAGCCTCTGCATTACACGACCATCATGAACCTGAAGACTTGCTTCCACCTGGTCACTGCCTGCTTCGCTTTAGCCTTCCCTCTCATCACTGGTCTGGTAGTAAAGGTTTTCCAGTTATCCTTCTGTGGCCCCCATGTCATCCTCCACTTTTTCTGTGACGTTGGCCCCCTGATTCATCTCTCCTGTTCTGACACCAGGTCTGTTGATATGTTAGCCTTTGTCCTCATTTCCTTTATCCTCTTGACATCCCTTCTCATAACCCTCATTGCATACAGCAACATAATAGTCACAGTCCTGCGACTCCCATCAGCCAGGGAGCGACAGAAAGCTTTCTCCACCTGCTCGTCTCACCTCATTGTCCTCTCTCTGATGTACAGCAGCTGTGTCTTTATATACGTGAAACCAAAGCAAAGGAACAGGCTGGACTCCAACAGGGAGGCTGCCCTTGTGAACACGGTAGTGACCCCGCTGCTCAACCCTGTCATCTACACTCTGCGGAACAAGCAGGTCCACCGGGCTCTGAGGGATGCTGTGTCCAGGGTGAGGTTGCAGAAACAGAGCTTTGGAGGGTAAGTGGATCTTCTAGTTCAATTTCCCATGATTGAAGAAATCTTTTCTATAGAATTCTACATATGGTGATCTAGCTTATGCTAATTTTTATCTGGATGGGTACAATCTTACTTTGCAATGCAATACTTTTCACTATTTGAAAATTCCTCTTAGTCCTCTATGTTGTGCTAAAGAATATCTTCCTTGATTTTCTACTCGGTGGTCTTTTATGAATTCAATTAAAACAACATTTATAGAGCCTAGTATACATAAATCACATAATACCAGGTCTTTTAGAATAAGAAAGTTGCCAATCAGATAGTAATAATTACTGTTCATGGTACATTCTTATGCTTTCATATACCCAAGATAAAATAGAAACCACTACCATTTTATATATTCAGGGTTTGAAATTTTAAAAACAAATTGTTCTGAAATTATATAAAGTCATAGTATTATAGCCTAATGAAAATTAATGGTATTTCATGAATTGTATCTTTTATGTAAATGAGCCAGCAGTAAGCTGGTTCTTTCTTTGGGTCAATTGGTTTTAGAGGTATAAACAGCTCAGTTTAACTCCATGTGGTTAGGATGGGTGCTTTGATTTTGTCATCTTCCAGCTGTATCTAATATTATTAATAAAATTGTCTTTAACTCATTCTTGAAATATAAATAAAATTCAAAACTTTAAAAAGGTTTTTAAAGGTTTTATTTATTTATTTATTTATTTATTTATTTATTTATGAGAGAGAAACAGGGATAGTAGTGAGGGAGAGCACGAGCAAGGAGGAGAGGGAGAAGCAGGCTCTCCTCTGAGCAGGGAGCCCAAAGCAGGGCTCGATCCCCGGGTCATGACCTGAGTTGAAGGCAGATGCTTAACTGACTGAGCCACCCACACACCCCAAAACTTTTAAATTTGTTCAGTTTTTTTCCCTGTAATTGATGTTGCCAAGCCCTGACCCCAATACGTCGCTGAAAGGTAGGTGATCGCACTACCAAATTCTCTCCAACACATAAGAGATATTTACTCCTAATGTGACTTTAGGTGTGGGAGCTGCCACTGTCTTCCAGGTTAAGCTAAATTATGGTTGACCCTCTATGCAGCAAAAACTAACAAAACTCAAAATTAGGAAAGTTTAAAAGGAAAATGAGTGCATTGATAATTTAAAAAATGGATTAAAATTGGGTCAGTTATTATGTTTGTAGGTTCATGGAGGAAGCAGCTCCCACATGAAGACAATTGGCCCTAATGGGAAGTAGTTCCTGTCACATCTGATACAACACGTGTGTGCTGTGCATTTGATTTTCAGTATGTCCGATTTGAGTGCATATGTTCCTTTCCTGCTTGATTTGAGAATTACTTATATTCAAGGCATAATCTGACTAGGAAGAATTTTAGACTGTCAAAGAATATTGGGTGATTTATATTTTTTGCCTGGGAATGGTTTGATTATAAAGTGTCCTGAGGGTTATGATCTTCCAAAGAAGCTGTGTCTGTGTCCCTTCTTTCTCCAAAGAAGATAATTTCTGAGCCTCATCTAAAAGCAGGAGTTCCCTGTGTTTCTGGTTCCTGTACATTAGATAAAATAGCCACCTCTGCCATTTTTTGCAGCCTGGCCTCATGAGCCAGACTAGTGCAGGAGATGAACCTCACCAGTCAGCCTAGTCGGAGATTTGGGTACTCCTCAAATCTTTGTGCTCCTTCAAACCACCATCTTTGTTTTTAGTATGCCCCAGGAGACTAAGGTATGCCAAACCTTGTCAGTCCCTGAGACAGGTAGGATAGAGGCTAGTCTTTCTAGCAGAAGCTGGAAAGGTGGGGAAGGCTAGATGTGTGGTCCAATTCCTTCTCTTCTCAGTGAGCAGCTGAGAGAGTGAATTCCCTACTCACTGTGTGCTGAGTTGGGAAGAGGCCCTGTGGCAAATGGCTACACTCTCATTTAGACCACACACTCTTTAAAACTGTTGCTTTACTGTCTGTCATCCCCAAGGGCCTAAAGAATGCTGAGGCCCACTGGCTCTTAGAGACAGGCAGGTTAGCTGGAGGCTTGGTTCTATCTCTGGAGCAAGCCAAGGGAGAAGGAGCTCCAGAAAATGGCCACTGGAGTATAGTGACTTCCTGTCTGTCAGTTCCCAGATGCAGGCTACTTAGAAGCCAGACCCTCAAAGTAGCAGCTGGGAAAGTTGAGGCTTTAGATGTATAGTCTAATCCCTTCTCTGGAGAAACTGAGAGCTGGCCATTTTTGCCTGCTTGCTCTATGCTGACCCACGGGGAATAGCTGAGGAAAGTTTTTGTGTGCTGCATTAATACCAGTCTCTGATTTTAGTCTGTGGTGGGCCTGTCAGCTCCTAGAAACAGGGAAGTTAGGAGCCAACCCTTTGGTTGTCAGCCCTATAAATTGAGGCACCAGATGTGTGGTGTAAGCCCTTTGCTCTTCTGGGAAAAGCTGAGAGTTGCGGGTTCTCACCTGATTGTAAGGTGCTGTGTGGAGAGGGTTTTATGGTGAGAGTGTCTCATCTTTTCCCATCTATTTTGATGTGGCTATTTTCTCAGTTGCATGGTATTGTAGGCGAGTCTCATCTAGTTTCTGGATATCTTTCAGAGGGAATTGATCTGCGTGTAGCTGTTTATTCAGGGTGTCTGTGGAAGGAGGGGGAGAGCCAGAGGTCTCCTATTCTGCCATCTTCCTGATGTCCCATTTCCAGTTTTTAGCTATTACAAATAAAGCTTTTCTGAACATTCATGTACAGGTTTTTGTATGAATATAAGATTTCATTTCCCTGGGATATGTGCCTAAGAACACAACTGCTAGGTTGTATGGTAGTTGCACATTTAGTTTTGTAAGAATCTGACAAACTGTTTTCCAGAGTGATTATACCATTTTACATTCCCATTAGCAATGCATGAGTGACCCAGTTTCTTTGCATTTTTATAAGCATTTAGCATTACTATTTTTGTTTCACCACAATTAGAAATTAAACATCCATTTTTTGAAAAATCAGGGAATGTACTACTGTTTATGAAACACCATCACTCAAACCTCCCAAACTATCCTTTTCTTCTTTAATTGAAATTTTTATTGAAATAACTGTAGATTCACATGCAGTTGTAAGAAATAGGAAGATCCGTGTACACTCTGCTCATTTTCCTGCAATGGTAACATTTCGCAAAATTATAGTTTAATATCACAATCAGAATATTGACTAATACAATCCACTAATCTTTTTCAGATTTCTCCAGTTTTACTTGTACCTTTGTATGTGTGTTTACCCCTATACAATTTTATCACGTCTTGGTTCATGTATCTACCACCACAGTCAAGATACTGGACATTTCCAGCACCACAAAGATCCCTCCTGTTGCCTTTCAACAAATATACTTACTTCACCCTCCCACCCCTGAGGAAACATCTTCAATTTCTTTTCTTTTGTTTTTAAATAAGTTCTGTGCTTAATGTGGGTCTTGAACCCACTACCTGGAGATCAAAAGCCACATGCTGTACCAACTGAGCCAGCCAGGCATCCCACATCCTCAGTTCCTAAAATGTTCTCATTTCAAAACTGTTATACAAATGGAATCATATGATATGTAACCTCTTTTTTTTTTTAACTCTGTACGATTCCCTTGAGATTCATCTAAACTATTGCACATATCAATATTTCATTCCTTTTTATTGCTGAATAGTAGGCAATGTTGTGGATAGTATGATGTGTTTATTCACCTGTTAAAGGACATATGGGCTGATTCCAGTTTTTGGCTTTTGCAAGTAAAGCTACTATGAACATTAATGTTTGTGTACAGGTTTTTTGTGTGAACACAGGTTTTCATTTCTTTGGGATAAGCACCCAAACATGCAATTGCTGGGTTGTATGGTAGTTACATGTTTAGTTTCATAGGAAACTGTCAAATAATTTCTGACAGTGCTCGTACCAATTTATATTCCCACTGGCAGTATATAGGTGGTCTAGTTTCTCAGCATCCTCAAAAATATTTGGTCTTATCACTATGTTTTTAACCACTCTGGTAAGTGTATACTAACATTTCATTGCTGTTTTAATTTGCATTTCCCTGGTGACTAATGATATTGAATGTCTTTCATTTGCTTAAATGGTATTTGTGTACCTTTTAGGTGAAATGCCTGTTCATTCCTTTGCTTATATTCTGATTGGGTTATTATTATTATTTTATCTTACTGTTGAGTTTTAAGAGGTCTTTATATATTCCAGATGTAAGTCTTCTGTCAAAAATGTGGGTTGCAAATATTTTCTCCCAGTCCATAGCTTGTCTTTTTATCCTCTTTGCATACACTTTCACAGAACAAAAGTTTTTAAAATTCTGATGTGGTCTAATTTCCAGTTTTTCCTTTTATGAATCATACTTTTGGTGTCAAGTCTGAGACATCTTTGCCTAGCCTTAGATCCTGTAGTTCCTATTTTTTTCCTAAAAATTATTAATAGTTTTGTGTTTGTCTGGGATCCATTTTGAGTTAGTTTTTATTGTTTATTTTGTTTTAAGTTTTCAGACTTAGGTTGAGGTTTTCTTTTGTTCTCCTCTTTCTCTCTTTTTTCTGTTTTTGCATGTGGATGTCTAATTACTCCAGCACCATTTGTTGAAAAAATTATCTTTCCTCCACTGAATTTTTTTAGTACCTTTGTCAAAAATCAGTTGGGCATATTTGTGTAGATCTATTTCTGGTTTATTTGTTCTGTTCCATTAATCTATATGTATCCCTCCTTCACACCACACTGTCTGATTACTATAACTGTATAATAAGATTTAATGTTGCATAGAGTCACTACTCCTACTTTCTTCTTCTTTTTCAAAGATTAAGGTTGCTTAATTTGTTGGCATATAGTTGCTGGTAATAATTTCTAATAATTGTTTCTATTTCCTTGATATTAGTCATTATCTCTTCCCTTTCATTCATGATTTTATTGATTTGTGTTCTTTCCTTTTTTCTTTTGGATAAGTCTGACCAGAGGTTTATTAATATTATTAATTCTTTCAAAGAACTTCTCAAACTCAACACCCAAAAAACAAATAATCCAGTCAGAAAATGGGCAGAAGACATGAATAGACACTTCTCCAAAGAAGACACACAAATGGCTAACAGACACATGAAAAAATGTTCAAAATCACCAGCCATCAGGGAAATTCAAATCAAAACCACAATGAGATACAACTTTATACCAGTTAGAATGGCAAAATTAACAAGGCAGGAAATAACAAATGTTGGTGAGGACGTGGAGAAAAGGGAACCCTCCTACACTGTTAGTGGGAATGCAAGCTGGTACAGCCACTTTGGAAAACGGTATGGAGGTTCCTCAAGAATTTAATAATAGAGCTACCCTATGACCCAGAAATTGCACTACTAGGTATTTACCCCAAAGATACAGATGTAGTGAAAAGAAGGAGCACGTGTACCCCAATATTCATAGCAGCAATGTCCACAATAGCCAAACTGTGGAAGGAGCTGAGATGCCCTTCAACAGATGAATGGATAAAGAAGATGTGGTCCATATATACAATGGAATATTACTCAGCCATCAGAAGGGATGAATACCCACCATTTGCATTGACATGGATGGAACTGGAGATTATGCTAAGTGAAATAAGTCAAGCAGAGAAAGACAATTATCATATGGTTTCACTGATATATGGAACATAAGGAATAGCACAGAGGACCATAGAGGAGGGGAGGGAAAACTGAAGGGGAAGAAATCAGAGAGGGAGATAAATCATGAGAGACTCTGGACTCTGGGAAACTAACTGAGAGTTTCAGAAGGGAGGGGAGTGGGAAGATGGGGTAACCGGGTGATGGGTATTCATGAGGGCATGTGTTGTGATGAGCACTGGGTATTATACACAACTAATGAATCATTGAACACTACATCAAAAACTAATGATGTACTATATGTTGGCTAACTGACCATAAAAAAAAAACCCTCAAAAAACAAAGATTAAGGGCCTATGCCTTTCCATATAAATTTTAGAATAAGCTTGTCTATGTCTACAAAAACTTTGCTGGGTGTGGGGAGGGTGGCTGGTTTAGTTGGTAGATCATGCGACTCTTGATCTTGGGGTTATAAGTTCAACCTGCACGTTGGGCATAGAGTTTACTTTAAAAAAAAAAAAACTGCTGGGATTTTGTTAGAAACTGTATGAAGCCTGTTTATCAATTTGAAGAGAACTGACATCTTAACTATTCTGAGTCTTCCAATTCATGCACACTTTCTTTCCCCATTTATCTAGCCTTCTTTGATTTCTCTCATTATAGTTCTGTAGCTCTCCACATATAGATTCTGTGCATATTTTGTTAGATTTATACCCACGTATTTCCTTTGAAGTTACTGCAAGTGTAATGTATTTTTAATTTAGGTTTCCATAAGTTTTTAGTTAGTATATGTGATTTTTTTTTTGGTGTTGATTTTGTAACCTATGACCTTACTGAAATCACTTATTAATTCTAGGACTATTTTTGTATGTTGTTTGGGGTTTTCTAAGTATTCATATCATCTGCCAAAAGGGATGGTTTTATATCTTCCTTTCTGATCTGTACACATTTTTTTTCTTTTCTTGCCTTACTGAAGAGGCTAAACTTCCAGAGTTGTCTTGTTCCTTATCTTAGAGAGGAAACCTTCAGTCTTTTATCATTAAATATGATGTTACCTCTAAGGTTTTGTAGATACTCTTTATTAAGTTGAGGTAGTTCCCCTCTACTCCTAGCTTATTGAGAGTTTATTTTTATTTTTTATCGTGAATGGGTAGGGAAGATAAAATCCCTGTTCAACCACTAGAAAAAGGTATGGTTTTTCTGTTGGTGTTTGGCTGGAGTAGGGTTACTATTGAAAAAAATTCGTTATTAGGACATTCTTCACCCAGTTTTTTGGTTAAGGGAACAGACTTTATTTTTTTATTTTTTATTTTTTTTTCCTTTTGGAGCTATTTTTAAAAATCTGGTAGTTCTGAGTTAGAGGTTTCCGCAGCACTCTTTCTGGGATATATGAAAGGCAATAACGGCCAGATGGCTTCACAGGCAAATTCTACCAAATTCTACCATTTAAAGAAGAGTTAATACCCATTCTTCTCAAAGTATTAAAAAAAAAAAAAAAGGAAAACATCCAAATTCATTCCATGAGGCCAGCATTACTCTGATACCAAACCTAGACAAAGACTACATTAAAAAAGAGAACTACAGGCCAATATACCCGATGAACATGGATGTAAAAATACTGTATGTTGGCTAACTGAACATAATAAAAAAATTCTCATTAAAATACTAGCAAACCAAATCCAACAGTACATTAAAAGAATCATTCACCATGATCAAGTGGCAATTATTCCTGGACTGCAAGGGTGGTTCAATATTCAAAAATCAATGTGATACACCACATTAATAAAAGAAAGGGTAAGAACCATATGATCCTCTCAATAGATGCAGAAAAAGCATTTGACAAAGTATATATCCATTCATAAGAAAAACCCTCAACATGTTGCTTTAGAGGGGGAACATAACATCAGCATTATAAAGGCCATATATGAAAAACCCACAGCTAATATCAACCTCAATGAGTAACAAAAATGAGAACTTTTCCTCTACAGTCAGGAACAAGATAAGGAAGTCCACTTTCTCCACTATTATTTAACATGGTACTGGAAGTCCTGCTTCAGCAATCAGACAACAAAAAGAAATAAAAGGCATCCATATTGGCAAGGAAGTCAAACTTTCACTATTTGCAAGTAACATGATATTTATACAGAAAACCCAAAAGACTCTACCCAAAAATTGCTAGAACTGATACCCGAATTCGGTAAAGTCACAGGATATGAAATTAATGTACAGAAATTTGTGGCATTTCTAGACACCAATAATGAAGCAGCATAAAGAGAAATCAAGGAACAAATCTCATTTATAGCTGTACCAAAAACAATAAGATACCTAGGAATAAACCTAACCAAAGAAGTGAAGGACTTGCACTCTGAAAACTACAAAGCACTGATGAAAGAAATTGAAGAGGATATGAAGAAATGGAAAGACATTCCATACTCATGGATCAGAAGAACAAATATTCTTCAAATGTCCTTATTACCCAAAGCAATCTACACATTAAGTGCAATCCCTATCAAAATACCAACAGCATTTTTTCACAGAGCTAGAACAAACAATCCTAAAATTTGTATGGGACCACAAAAGACCCTGCATAGTGAAAACAATCATAAAAAAGAAAAGCAGAGCTGGAGCCATCACAATTCCAAACTTCAAGTCATATTACAATGCTATAGTGATTAAAACAGGGTGGCACAAAAATAGACACATAGATGAATGGAACAGAATAGAAAACCCAGGCATGAACCCACAGCTATATGGTTGGTTAATCTTTGACAAAGCAGGAAAGAATATCCAAAGGGAAAAGATATCCCCTCAACATATAGTGTTGGGAAAACTGAGCAGCAACACGACAAGAATGAAACTGAACCACCTTCTTTCACCATATACAAAAATAAACTCAAAATGGATGAAAAACCTAAATATGAGACAGGAAGCTAACACAATCCCAGAAGAGCACAGGCAGTATCCTCTTAGACATTGGTCATAGCAATTTCATTCTAGCTATGTCTCTGTGGCAAGGGAAAAAAAAGAAAAAGAAACTATTACAACCATAAAAAAAATCAGGAAGAAATAGTGGGTATCGGTGAGCCATGAAGGCACTGTCCAGGAAAGAGAAACCATAGGCTAAGGAAAATTTTAAACATATCTTGGTGCTAACTCACCACCGCTTACTCGAGAAGCAATGTAGAGTTAGTTCAGCCCATTTCTTTGAGTGTCCACTTTGTAAGCCTTTCCATCAAACCACATGCCAGGCCCTCTCCTCCCACCTTCTCACTATCATTTTGCCACTGGGACTCGCTCAGGTATGACAGGTATTTCTGCACCATGAAGCTGGCACTGAATAAAATTAAAACCCCATGCAAGTGAGCCTTTATCTGAGCATTAAATGTATAGTCTCACATTGCTCTAGCTTCTGTAACTCATCTACCATTACTCTTTATTTTCCCTCACTGCCAGCTGAGAATATGACCATGAGGTCCAGGTTTGGCCTGGACTGAAAGCAGAGTGATAGATGGACTGATGTTATAAAAATGATTTAGTCTATTTGTGGAAAGGTGGGACCCACATAACTACTCATGAAAGTTTCTATAATACTTGCCTCGACCATGTAACATCAATACTGATGGGGGCAGATTCAGGCAGAACAAATTTCCAGCTACCTTATGCTTCAGGGTTGCCTACAAATACACTTTGGGGTTTAGTCCCCTTCTCTGACTTTTGGTGGAAACCAGACCACAGAATAATGGGTCACTTCTCCCATAGCATCCCAGCGAAGATACTGAGGAGAAGCAGCACTTTTCCAAGCCAATGGTTGCTATGGATACAGCTTCTCCACCCTTAGATTTATCACTTTTCCTCTTCTGCATCTAGAAAGAATCTGGGGATCCACTTCTCAGATTCATTTAAAAAGAGAGGGGCCTTCCTGGTTAGTGATGTTACAGAAACCACCTAGCATTCCTGTTTACTCCGTTAAGAGGGAAAAAAATGTGTACTTCCCTTTTTCTTTCTTTCTTTCTTTTCTTTTTTTCCTCCCTTCCTTCCTTCCTTCTTTCCTTCCTTCCTTCCTTCCTTTTTCTTTCTTTCTTTCTTTCTTTCTTTCTTTCTTTCTTTCTTTCTTTTTATTTATTTGACAGAGAGACAGCCAGCGAGAGAGGGAACACAAGCAGAGGGAGTGGGAGAGGAAGAAGCAGGCTCCTAGCAGGGAGCCCAATGTGGGGCTTGATCCCAGGACCCCAGGATCATGCCCTGGACCGAAGGCAGACGCTCAATGACTGAGCCACCCAGGCACCCCTGTATTTTCCTTTTTCGAGGAGATTGGGGAACACAAAATATTCTTCAAATGCCAATATGCAATGAAAGAATTATAACCTTGGTGGAAGCGTGAAGAATTATTGACCAAGAAAGATAGACTTCCTCAGTTTCTTCCCAAAAGCCTCATGAAAGCCAGGATATAATCCAGCTCTTTCAAGCATAAAAATCTGTTCTTTCAAAAACTATGCTCTGACCTCTGTGCATACATCACACGTAAAAAATTGTAGTCTGGACTTTTACCTCACATCAGTAACAACATTCAGTTTGGGATTTTAAAAACCCTTGAGAAATTGTCATATAATTTCCTTAAAAAATCTTGGCAGAGAACAGGGAGTCAGTGTCACCACAGACAATGGGAGATAAATATAAGGGTTGCGCAAGTAACTTGTTCTCAACAGTGACCAATTGGCTGCCCCCAGGAGACCAGCTGTGCTTTTACTTTCTGACCCTGTCTCTTTATCATGTACAAAAGTTTGGGGGCCTGAACTCTCTGCTCACTGGCTGGGTCCATTCTGTTTGGTGGTCATACAGTCTTCTGGGAAAAATATCACAGAGCCTCAGACTTGTGTGTCAGCAGCTCCTCATTGCTGATGCAGTAAAACAAGGATGCTTCTCCACATGGAAAGGTGAGGATGGGATAGAGGAGCAAGTGCAGTGCAAGAGGTGTCTTGGAGCAGGAGCACCCATGACGTGGACCACTGCAGCAGGACCCTTGTCTCAGCAGCACTTAGGGCTACATGTAAAAGAAGCTGCCTGTTCCCCTTAACTGGTATACAAAGGTGGACAGCAATGTTGCATGGTAGGTGGGCTTTTACCCCCTGGGGGAAGCAGAGCCAGATGTTTCATCAGAACCCTATGTAGTCTGAGAGTCCAGCTGTAGCTCAGAATTGGGGGCAGTGAAATGTGATTGTTTAAAACTGTCTGTTCCTTTCTGGGGTTTCAGTGGTCCAGGCTACCATGTAGCCTTTCTGTGCTATGAAACATTCTGGGCTATGGAAACAGGACTTCGTCATTCAGAACACTGGCAGCATGAGATGCATATTCACCCCACTCTGGGACAACAGGCCGTGACAAAGGAGTTTCCTTCTCCTCTCCTTTCTCTTCAGCCTACAGCAAGCTCTTGATTTCTTGGAAGACAATAGCTGCAAGAGGAGGAAGTCCTGCCCCCCATGAGGTGACTCCTGTGTGTGCCTGGCCTCAGGGACCCTGGTGACTTGGTGGACTTACTGGGGTCAACAGGAACAGAAGCAGAGGCTTGTTCAGGCTGTGCCACTCAGGGGTGAGCAGTTCGGTTTGATGAACAGCCCTTCAGGGGATCTGGCTCAGGGTGAGTTAGTGAGAGTGATGTATTCCACACAGCAGACTTTTAGCCTAGCATTGAGATGCTAGAGCCAAACACCATTGTAAGAGAAGTTACTCACTGAGAACACTGATGTAAGAGTGAGTGTGTGGGTGCTAGATGCCCAGCATATCCCCCTAAGTGGGTTATTCCTATGAACTGTTGTCATTCCCACCTCCCTCACAAGACAGCATGAAGGCTGGAGGGGGTGCAGGGATGGTAAACCCAGACCTTACAATTATGTCATGTTGTTAGGGAGCCCCTAACATCCTCTAGTCTCCAGTCTCTTCTATAAAATGCTTGTGGTAAAGTAGAGCTTCTCTAAGCCCCATGTCATTCCACAGATCAATAACTCATCAGTGATACTCAGTATGGATAGAAACAATTAAGATAAATAAGGCTAATCCTCACTTAAGGTTGAGAAACCATCAACAATAAATTTCTTTCCATTTAAAAATATTGTATCACTGTATTGTAAACAGCAAGGGCTCTGGATTTGGGCATTTGGGTTAAAGTCCCAGCTATGTGACCTAAAATCACTGGAACTCTCTAAAGCTCAGTTTCTGCATCTGTGGAAGAAGGGGCTCATGATTATTGTGAAG
Source organism: Ailuropoda melanoleuca (assembly GCF_002007445.2). Lineage (NCBI taxonomy): Eukaryota > Metazoa > Chordata > Mammalia > Carnivora > Ursidae > Ailuropoda > Ailuropoda melanoleuca. The sequence goes on from NC_048223.1 coordinate 90,900,201, forward strand.
ACTATAGAAATTCTGAATTTCAGTAACCAGCATAGTACCAAGCTTAAGTCCTCAATACACGATGACGATAACTTGTACCATAGAATGTGTTACATTATTAAAAGGAATATTGAAAGGGAATATTACTAGCATTACTATTATGCTTACTTAGAAATTGGTAGTATTAAAAACCATATAACGTTGTATAACTATGAAAATATCAACAACCCTGCCTACTGATATATAAGCATTACATTAATGATCGTAACATTACAATTAGACTTTGAGGAATACATAGGAAACATTGGCATTATATGCCAAGTGAGTTACACCCTTTATCTTATTCTGACAAGAATATGAATAGGTAGGTCTTATCATCTTCATTCTACAGAGGGTGAAAGTGAAGTTCACAAAGGCTAACTAACTTTCCAAAGATGCCCCATTTCTCAGGAGTTAGAACACAGTATTGAACTAGTATTGAACTCAGGTCCTACTGATTCAAGAACCAACTAGCTAAACCAACTAGCTAAATTTTGCTATCAGCCTAGCCATCCTCTTGGATAACCAAATAACTTAATCATGCTCCTCTAAAACTTTTGTGCATGCTGATTTTAGGTTAAGACAAGCAGTGATTCTGTTGTAGAATGAGATGTCCATGGAAATGGGAAATGTTACAACTGTCCAAGAATTCATCTTGGAGGAGTTTCCCGCCATCCAACACCTGGGAAAGATCCTCTTCATGGTGCACCTGCTGGCATACCTGGCATCCACTATAGGCAATGCCCTCATAGTCACCATCACCTGTGCTGACTCCCGGCTCCACACACCTATGTACTTTTTCCTCAGCACTTTCTCCTTTGTGGAGTGTGGTGTCGTAAGTGCTATTATTCCTAAGTTTCCGGTCATCTTTCCCTTAGGCAAGCAAACCATTTCCTTTCCTTCCTGTTTCATACAAACTTTTGTCTTTTTATTTCTGGGAGCAGCATGTTTCTTCCTCATAGCAGTGATGTCTCTGGATCGGTATGTGGCCATTTGCAAGCCTCTGCATTACCCGACCATCATGAATCTGAAGACTTGCTTTCTCCTGGTCACTGCCTGCTTCGCTTTAGCCTTCCCTCTCATCAGTGGTCTGGTAGTAAAGGTTTCCCAGTTATCCTTCTGTGGCCCCCATGTCATCCCCCACTTCTTCTGTGACCTTAGCCCCCTGATTCATCTCTCCTGTTCTGACACCAGGTCTGTTGAAATGTTAGCCTTTGTCCTCACTTCCTTTATCCTCTTGACATCCCTTCTCATAACCCTCATTGCATACAGCAACATAATAGTCACAATCCTGCGATTCCCATCGGCCAGAGAGAAACAGAAAGCTTTCTCCACCTGCTCCTCTCACCTCATAGTCCTCTCTCTGATGTATGGCAGCTGTGTCTTTATATATGTGAAACGAAAGCAAATGAACAGGCTGGACTCCAACAGGGAGGCTGCCCTCGTGAACACGGTGGTGACCCCGCTGCTCAACCCTGTCATCTACACTCTGCGGAACAAGAAGGTCCACCGGGCTCTGAGGGAGACAATGTGCGGAATGAAAATATCAAGATAAAAAAAAAGAAAACCCACATGGCCCTGGAGTGGAAGGCTTCAGAGAACCATTAGTCTTCATTCTGGCCAATGTAGCAGTCCACAGAGTCATAGTGCAGGGTCTCTGACATACCTCGCTTGAACTCTGCACATTCCTAGCAAAGTAGGAATCTGTTTTTCAAGGCCCTTGTTGTGCATAGCTATCTTCTCCCTAAATATTCTACAAAGTGATGACAATTGATTAATTGCAAAATCCTTTACTGAATTTTTATTCTTCCATCTGATATAAACCATGTGCTTGAGATTTCCAAAATTTAGTAACTTATTCATTTATTTCACTTCTCTCTATCCATGAACGTGACTGAACAGAATTAATAATGATTTACCAAAAGGCATTTAGACATTCAAATAACAGAAAGTTTTATATTAGGCTGTGGAAAGTAGGAAATAATGGAAATAGTACCAGTGCTTGGGTCCACATTCCCTCCATGCCTAACCCAAGAAATTAATGGTCATAGTACTCTTCACCTTCAAATATATATGATTTGCATCAGGTGTGCTCTTAAATGCTGTTCTTGGCCCTTAGCTTAGCTACATATGTATGCATCCAGTCCCATGCTGGAGAGAAGCAGAATTATTCTCAGCCTTAGACCATTCTCTAAGGAGAAGGAATAACCATAGCAGCCCATGTCTGAGCAATGTTCCTATTTCCTAAATTATTGTTTTCTAGCTCCAGCCCTCAGACACATAATTCACGCTCATGACTGGTTCCTGTCCTAAAGCTGTTACCACAGAATGCTTGTATATATCAGTGGAAGGGAATACATATTATATTTCTATAATTTCTTACAAAGTTTTGAGTTGGGGGAACCTGTTATTTGCTTATTTTCTTCACATTATTAATGAAAATAAAACATCTTTCCTGGTTGATTGTGTTGTTATTTTCTGATTGATAACCTATTTGAAAACCAACATTTCCATGACCTCAATCCTTAAACTTTGTATATGTTTTGCACCTATTTTCCAGCTAGAATTTTTTATTCAGAAGGAACATCTCTAAAAAGATTGACAACGTAACAAACAATAGGCATTGGTGAGGATGTGGAAAAAGGGGAACACTCTTACACTGTTGGTAGGAATGCAAACTGGTGCAGCCACTCCAGTGACCAGTATAGGGGTTCCTAAAAAGTTAGAACTACTCTACAATCCAGCAATTGCACTACTAGGGTATTTACTCAAAGAATACAAAAATAGTAATTCAAAAGGATACATATATCCTGATGTTACAGCAACATTATCATCAATAGCCAAATTATGGAAAGAGCCCTAATGTTCATGAACTAATAAATAGACAAAGAAGATGTGGCATACACACACACACACAAACACACACACACACACACACACACACACACACACACACACACTGGAATATTACTCAGCCATAAAGAGAATGAAATCTTGCCATTTGCACTGACGTGGATGGATCTAGAGTATGTTATGCTAAGCATAATGAGTCAGAGAAAGACAAATACATATGATTTCACTCATGTGGATTTACAGGCTTGGGGGACAAAAGAAAGATAAGCAAACCAAGAAACAGACTTATAACTACAGAGAACAAACTGATGGTTACCAGAGGGAAGAAGGAAGATGGGGGATGGGTAAAATAGGGGATGGGGATTTAGGAGGGCACTTGTGATGAGCACAGGGTGTTGTATGTAAGTGCTGAATCACTAAATTATACACCTGAAACTAATCTAGTTTGTCTAATGTAAGGATGGCTACTCCAGCATTCTTTTGATGTCCATTAGCATGACAAATAGATCTCCACCCTCTCACTTTCAATCTGGAGGTGTCTTTGGATCTAAAATGAGTCTCTTGTAAGCAGCATATTAATGGGTCTTGTTTTTTAATCCATTCAGATACCCTGTGCCTTTTGTTTGGAGCGTTTAGTTCATTTACATTCAAAGTAATTAACAGTGTCCTTGTATTTCCTATAGAGCTGCTGTTCCTGTAGATTGTCTCTGTTCCCTTCTGGTCTTTGTTACTTTTGTTCTCTCTCTGCTCAAAGAGTCCCCTTTAGGAAGAAAGGGATAAAGGAAGGGGGGGGGTAATCAGAAGGGGGAATGAAACAGGAGAGACTATGGACTATGAGAAACAAACTGAGGACTTCAGAGGGGAGGGGGGTGGGGGATTGGGATAGGCCAGTGATGGGTAGTAAGGAGGGCACGTATTGCATGGTGCACTGGGTGTTATACGCAACTAATGAATCATCGAACTTTACATCGGCATCCGGGGATGTACTGTATGGTGACTAACATAATATAATAAAAAATCATTAAAAAAAAAACAGTCCCCTTTAATATTTCTTGAAGGGCTGATTTAGTGTTCATGAATTCCTTTAGGTTTTGTCTTGGAAACTCTTTCTCTCTCCTTCTATTCTTAATGACAGCCTTGCTAGATACAGTGTCCTTGGCTGCATATTTTAGCATGTTGACTATGTCATGCCAGTTTTTCTGGCCTGCCAGGTCTCTGTGGGCAGCTTTGTTGCCAGCCTTATGTGTGCTACCCTTGTAGGTTATGGACCTCTTGTCCTGAGCTGCTTTTAGGATTTTCTCTTTATCTTTGTCATTTGCAAGTTTCATTATCATATGTCAAGGTGTTGACCCTTTTTTTTGTTGATCTTGAGGGGAGTTCTCTATGCCTCTTGGACATGAATGCCTTTTTCCTTCCCCAGATTAGGGAAGTTCTCAGCTCTAATTTGTTCAAATAAACCTTCTGTTCCCCTTTCCCACTCTTCTTCTTCTGAGACTCCTATAATACAGATATTATTTTGCTTTATGGAATTGCTGAGTTCCCAAAGTCTACCTTCATGATCTTATAGTATTCTTTCCCTCTCCTTTTATTTATTTATTTATTTATTTATTTATTTATTTATTTATTTATTATTTTTTTAATGATTTTTTATTATATTATGTTAGTCACCATACAGTACATCCCCGGTTTCCGATGTAAAGTTCGATGATTCATTAGTTGCGTATAACACCCAGTGCACCATGCAATACGTGCCCTCCTTACTACCCATCACTGGTCTATCCCATTCCCCCACCCTCCTCCCCTTTCTTTCCCTCTTCTTTTAAGCTTCATTGTTTTCCATAATTTTCTCTTTTATATCATTGGTTTACTCTTGTGATTCATTCATCCTCATTTTTTTGACCTCCACCGCATCTCAGTTATAGCATTTTTAATTTTGGCCTGATTACATTTTAGTTTTTTTATCACTATAGCAAGGAATTATCTTGTGTCTTCTATGCTTTTTTCAAGCCCAGCTAGTATCTTTATAATCATTGTTTTAAATTCTAGCTCAGACATTTTACTTATCCCTGTTTTTTTTTTAAAGATTTTATTTATTTATTCGACAGAGATAGAGACAGCCAGCGAGAGAAGGAACACAAGCAGGGGGAGTGGGAGAGGAAGAAGCAGGCTCATAGCAGAGGAGCCCGATGTGGGGCTCGATCCCAGAACGCCAGGATCACGCCCTGTGCCAAAGGCAGACGCTTAACCGCTGTGCCGCCCAGGCACCCCTACTTATCTCTGTGTTGATTAAATCCCTTGCTATGAGTACTACCTCCTATTCTTTCTTTTGGAGTGAATTTCTCTGTCTCATCATTTTGTCCAGAAAAGAAAAAAAGAAAGAAAAAGAAACAACAATAAAAACCGTGCGAAGTGTTTCTGGTGTATGCTGTATTTACTCTGCTGTTGTGTTTTGGCTGCTTTTTCCCACTTTCCATCCTCTACAGAGATGCTCCTTGCTTAGAGTGGGGAGTGTGTGGACCTTTAACTAGGTGTGCTTTCATTTGTTGGTTAAGATAAGCCTGGAAGAGAAAAAAAGAAAAAGCCTGATCCAAGGCAAAAGGAAAACGGACAAAAAGGCCAACAAACAGACAAACAAAAAACTGTAAGTGTGATTCTGAAGAATAAGAAAGAAAGAAGGAAAAAGGAGTATGGAAAGAAGAAAAGAAGAAAAAGAAAAAAGGAAGCCTGATCCGAACAATAAGAGAAGGAAACAAACAAACCAACAAATGGAGAAAAAATTACAAGCCCGATACCAAAAAAAGATAAAGAGAAATATATATATATAAATATATATATAATAAAATAAAAGATAAAAAAAGAAAGAGAAAAAATTTTAAAATTTAAAAAAAAAAACAAGGAAAAAGAAAAGAAGAGAAAAGAAAAAAAGAGGAAGCAAGCCTGGTCCTATTTCCACCAGAGCCTGATGTTTTGGATCACTCTTCACTGGTAGACTTGGTACATGTGGGGGGCCAGTGCTGCTCTTCTGAGGGAAAGGCCTGCTGGGCTAGCTCAGAAGCTGACTTGCCCTTGTAAAAAGACGCCCTGCCAGACGTAGGGGGATGGGGTTTAGTGTAGGGGACTCTAGCCTCCACTGGAAGTGTTTCATTTCTCACTGAAGTCCAACTGTGCTGGTAGGCAGTGAGGGGAAGTTGGAAAGGGTAGGAGGAATATGGTGTCACCCTGCCATCTGGTCCCCGGGGAGGGGAAATCCTGGCCACCACTGTTCAGGCAGCCCTCTCAGAAAAGCAAACAATCTCCTGTGTCATGGGCTTCTGTCAGTTCTCTGCCCTTAACTTGTCTGTTCCTGGTCCATTGGTGGGCCTGGCGCCACAGATCTCCTGTATTTTATCTGTGACTGGTGTCTGGGATTCAAAAATCCAAGTTTTAAAGGTTGTGGCAAAGTGTGGACCTACTCCCTTCCCCTGGAGGAGAGCCTTGTGGCATGCCCAGCACGGTCCTGTCCAAGAAAAACAGTTGTACTGTGCACACACAGAGCCCAGGGTTTATTGTGATGCATAGCAAAAGCTGCAAGCAGGTTATCTGCTGTCTGCATGTCATTCAGTCCCCTACTCCATTCTGTCCCTACTCCATTCTGTCCCTTCCAGCAGTCGCATGGAAGCTTGAATCTATTGTGGCAGACAGTGAGAAGCAGTGGCCATGTTATCTGCAGTTGGCCTTGCCTCTGCTCTCTGCTCAGTTCTGCATGTATGCTGTGGTTTAAGCCTATTGTGGCTCACAGTGAAAATCTGCTACAAGGGGATCTGCCCTCTGTGCACACCTCTGTCCCTGCTGTCGAGCTCCTCTCAGTTGCTCCCAGCTGGCCTTTTGTCCTTGAAGAGGCAAAACACTCTTCCAAATGTACTCTGGGCAGGGGAGTAATCCCTTCTAGTGCAACACAGTGATCTTCTCACCAAGCCTTATTGTGTGATTCCCTACCCACTGTGCTCTTTCCTGCTCTCGCTCTTCCAGAGTTTGCTCCATGGAAAAGGTTCCCTCACCTTGGCAGCCTGCAGCTTTCGTCTTGCCTAATTCAGGGCTCTGAACCTCCCATCCATGTTCTATACTTTCAACTGTGCAGACTGTTTTCTTACTCCTTAGATCGAATTCATAGTTGTTTAAAATAGTTGGATGTTGATCTAGCTGTGTTAGAGGGACTAGGCAAGCTCAGTGTCCCCCTACTACTCTGCCACCTTAACTCCTCTACCCTGTTGTTAATCTTTTTAAAAATGTTTATTCTGGGGCGCCTGGGTGGCACAGTCATTAAGCGTCTGCCTTCGGCTCAGGGCGTGATCCCGGTGTTCTGGGATCGAGCCCCACATCAGGCTCCTCTGCTAGGAGCCTGCTTCTTCCCCTCCCACTCCCCCTGCTTGTGTTCCCTCTCTCGCTGGCTGTCTCTGTCAAATAAATAAATAAAATATTAAAAAAAATAAAGATGTTTATTCTGAAGAAAAAATATACATACCCTCCTAGAAAATAAAGGTACACAAAGGATTGAGGTCATGGAAATGTTGGTTTTAAAGTAGGTTATCAATCAGAGGATAGCCTTATAGATGACAACACCAGTCAACCTGGAAAAATCTTATTTGTTTATTTTCATTGGTAATGTGAAGAAGATAAGCAAATAACTTAGATTCCCCCACTTGAATCTTTGGAAGAACTTAAAGAAATATGAAATAAGTGCTCCCATCCACTGATATATGCAAGCATTCTGTGGTAAGAGCTTTAGGATAGGAAACAATCACAAGTGTCCGTTATGCATCTGAGGGGCTAGAGTTAGAATAAATAATTTAGGAACTAGGAGCATTGGTCAGCCATGGGATGTCAGCCATGTTCCCCATGTTCCCATGGGATGATTGTTCCCTCTCCTTAGAATTTTGTTTTCTAAGACTGAGAACAATTCTGTTTCTCCAGCATGGGATTGATGCATAAATATGTAGCTAAGCTAAGAGCCAAGAACAGTATTTAAGAGCACACCTGATGCAAACCAAATATATTCCAAAGTGAAAGGTACTATGACCATTATTTCCTTGGTCTAGGCATAGAGGGAATGTGGACCCAAGCACTGGTACTATTTCCATCATTTCCTACTTTCCACAGCCTAATATACAACCTTCTATCATTTGAGTATCTAAATGACTTTTGGTAAATATTTATTAATTCTGTTCAGCCATGTTCATGGATAGAGAGAAGTGAAATAATAAGTGTATAAGTTATTAAATTTTGGAAATTTCAAGCACATGGTTTATATCAGAGGGAAGAATAACAATTCAGTAAAGGATTTTACAATTAATCATTATCATCAATATGTGGAATATCTAAGGAGAATATAGCTATGCACATCATAAAATGTGGCCTTGAAAAACCGATTTCTATTTTGCTAGGGATGTGCAGAGGTCAAGTGAGATCAGCCAAAGACCCTGCACCACAACTCTGTGGACTGCTACATTGGCCAGGATGAAGACAAATGGTTCTCTGAAGCCTTCCACTCCAGGGCCATGTCATTTTATTCTTATCTTGATATTTTCATTCTGCACATTGTCTCCCTCAGAGCCTGGTGGACCTGCTTGTTCCGCAGAGTGCAGATGACAGGGTTGAGCAGCGGGCTCACCACCGTGTTCACAAGGGCAGCCTCCTTGTTGGAGTCCAGCCTGTTCGTCTGCTTTGGTTTCACATATATAAAGACACAGCTGCCATACATCAGAGAGAGGACCATGAGGTGAGAGGAGCAGGTAGAGAAAGCTTTCTGTCGCTCTCTGGCCGATGGGAGTCGCAGGATTGTGACTATTATGTTGCTGTATGCAATGAGGGTTATGAGAAAGGATGTCAAGAGGATAAAGGAAATGAGGACAAAGGCTAACATATCAACAGACCTGGGGTCAGAACAGGAGAGATGAATCAGGGGGCCAACATCACAGAAAAAGTGGGGGATGACATGGGGGCCACAGAAGGATAACTGGGAAACCTTTACTACCAGACCACTGATGAGAGGGAAGGCTAAAGTGAAGCAGGCAGTGATCAGGAGGAAGCAAGTCTTCAGGTTCATGATGGTCGTGTAATGCAGAGGCTTGCAAATGGCCACATACCGATCCAGAGACATCACTGCTATGAGGAAGAAACCTGCTGCTCCCAGAAAGAAAAAGAGAAATGCTTGTATCAAACAGGCAAGAAAGGAAATGGTTTGCCTGCCTAAGAGAAAGATGATCAGCAACTTAGGAATAACAGCATTTATGAAACAGCACTCCACGAAGGAGAAAGTGCTGAGGAAAAAGTACATAGGTGTGTGGAGCCGGGAGTCAGCACAGGTGATGGTGACTATGACGGCATTGCCTATGGTAGATGCCAGGTATGCCAGCACGTGCACCAGGAAAAGGATCTTTCCCAGGTGCTGGATGGCAGGAAATCCCACCAAGATGAATTCTTGGACAGTTGTAACATTCCCCATTTCCATGGACATCTCTTTCCACAGCAGCATCTCTGCTGTACTTAACCTACATCAGGGAGGACAAAGGTTTTAGATGAGGATGGTTAAGTTATTTGACTATCCAGGGAGGTGGCTAGGCTGATAGTAAAGTGGATTAGCCAGCTGGTTCTTGAATCAGAAGATCCAGAATTCAATACCAGTTCAATACTGAGTTATAACCCATGAGAGATGGGTCATCTTGGAAAGCAAGTTAACCTTTGTGAACTTCACTTTCACCCTCTGTAGAATGAAGATGATAGGATCTACCTGTTCATGTTCTTGTGAGAATCAAGTAAGGTGAAGCATGTAACTCACCTGGCATATGATGCCAGTGTTTCCTAGGTGTTCCTCAAAGTCTGATTGTAATGTTATGATCATTAATAGAATGCTTAATAGAGTATCATCAGTAGGCAAAGTTATTGACATTTGTGCTTATACAAGATTTTATTGTTTTTAGTAATATCAATTTTTATGTAAATGACCAATAATGTTAATAATACTCCCTTTGGATATTCCTTTTAATAATGCAACACATTCTATGGTGTAAATTGCGATCATCATCATGTGTTGAGGACTATGCTTGGTTTTATGCTGGTCACTGAAATTCAAAATTTCTATTCCTCCTCACAGTAACCATGAACCCCTTCTACAGAAGTAGAAACTGTGCTTTAGAATGTTCCAGAGAGCTTAGGTCACATAACTGGGACTTAAGTCAGAATGCCCAAATTTGAAATAACTGCTATTTCCAAATGTAGTGACAAAATATTTTAAAACAGGAACAAATCTATTGTTGATGCTCTCTCAACCTTAAGCGAAAGTTTAGTTTTATTTATCTTAACTGTTTCTACCCTTAGTATCGCCAATGAGTTGCAGATCTGTGGAATGACATGGGGATTAGAGAGCATCTATTTTGGTGCAAACATTTTATTGATGGGACTTGGGTCCAGAGACATTGAGGGCTGCTCAACAACATGAGGTAAGTTGTAAAACCAGGATTTACCACCCCCATGCAGCGTTCACGCTGGCCTGTGATGAAAGTGGGTGTGGCAGTAGGTCATAGGATTAACCCGCCTAGGAGGATATTCTCGGCACCTAGGCACCTAGGAGGATATTCTGGGCACACCCTGGCACTCAGGCACTCACTCTTACATCAAAGCTCAGGGAACATTCTTCTCTCTTCAATCCTCTCAATCAGTGACTTCTCTGACAATGGCGTTTGGCTCCAGCATCTCAATATTAGGCTAAAGGTCAGCAGTGTGGAATGTGTCACTCTCACGAACCCACCCTGGGCCAGGTCCTGTGAAGGGCTGCTCATGAAACCAAACTGCTCACCCCTGAGTGGCACAGCCTGACGGAGCCTCTGCTGTGTTCCTGTTGACCCCAATAAGTCCACCAAGTCACCAGGGTCCCTGAGGCCAGGCACACACAGGAGTCACCTCATGGGGGTCAGGACTTCCTCTTCTTGCATCTATTATCTTCCAGGAAATCAAGAGCTCGCTGTGGGCTGAGGGGAAAGGAGATGAGAAGGAAATGCATGTCATAGCCTTTCCCACCCCTTCCCCACAGTGGGGTGAATATGTATCCCATGTTGCCAGTTTTCTGGCTGAGGAAGCTCTGTTTCTGTAGCCCAGAATGTTTCATAGAACAAGGTAGGCTACATGGCAGCCTTGACCATTGAAACCCCAGAAAGGAGAAGACAGATTAAAACAAGCACATTTCACTGCCCCCGATTCTGGGCTAGTGCTGGACTCCTAGACTACTTAGCATTCTGATAAAGGTCTGGCTCTGCCTCCCCCAGTGGGTAAAAGCCCACGTACCATGCAACATTGCTGTCACCTTCTCTACCAGTTGACAGGAGCTGGCAGCACCTTCTAAGTTAGCCCTGGGTGCTGCTGAGACAAGCCCTGGGTGCTGCAGTGCTCCACGTCATGGGCCCACCTGCTCCAAGACGTCTTGACTTGCTCCTCCATCACATCCTCACCTTTCATGTGGAGAAGCATGCTTGTTTTACTGCATCACAGTGAGAGGATGCTGACACACAAGTTTGAGGCTCTGATATTTTTCCTAGGAGACTGATTGGTCACCAAACAGGATGGATGCAGCCACTGAGGAGAGAGTGCAGACCCCCAAACTTTATTAGATGCTGAAGAGATGGGGCAGAAAGTAAATGCATGGCTTGTGTCCTGGGGGAAGTTAATTGGTCACTGTTGCGAACAAGATTTACCGGTGCAACCCTTATATTTATCTTCCCTTGTCTGTGATGACGTGGACTCCTAGCTGTCCGCACTGTTCTCTGCCAAGATTTTTCAAGGGAATTATATGATAATTTCCCAAGGGTTTCTGAAATCCCAAATTGAATGTTGCTACTGATTTGAGGTGAAAGTCCAGACTATAATTTTCTATATATGACATATGCACTGAGGCCAGAGCATAGTTGTTAAGAGAACAGATTTTGTGGTGAGAAAAAGCAGGATTATACTCTGACTTTCAGGAGGTCCTGGGAAGATACTGGGGAAGTCCACCTTTTTTTGGTCAATCATTTTCATGCTTTTACCAACATTATGATTCTTTCCAATGCGTGGTTTCATCCCAATCTCCTTGAAAAAGGAAAGCACACCTTTTTTTCCTCTTCAGGGAAGAAAGGGGAATGCTAGGTGGTTTCTGTAATATCTTAGCAAGGCATGCATCTCTTTTAAAAACTCCCAGGGATGTGGATCCCCAGATTCTTTCTAGATGCAGAAGAGGAAGAGATATGAGTCTGAGGGTGGAGAAGCTGTATCCACAGCAATGACTGGCTTGGAAAGTTGCTTCTTTTACTGGTATCTCAGCTGGGCTGCTGGGTGGGAGCAACCCATATTTCCGCGGCCTCTGGATTCCCATAGAAAGCCAAAGAAGGGAACTGAACTCCCAAAGTGTATTTTCAGGCAACCCTGGGGCATCTGGTAGCTGTTTGGAAATTTGTTCTGCCTGAATCTGTCTTCATCATTATTGATCTTACAAGGTCATGGCAAATATTATAGAAACTTTCATGAGTATTCATGTGTGTCCCGCCATCCCACAGATCTACAAAATCATTTTTATAACATCTGTCCATTGACACTCTATTTTCAATCCAAGCAAAACTTGGACCCCATGGTTATTTTCTCAGTTGGAAGTAAGGGAAAATAAAGAAGGGGGGAAGTTACAGAAGTTAGAGCAATGTAAGACTATACATTTTAATGCTCTGATAAAGGCTTATATGCATGGAGTTTTCATTTTATTCAGTGCCAGCTTCATGGTGTAGAAATACGTGTCACACCTGAGCAAGTCCCAATGCCAGCATGGTGGGAAATTGGGAGGAGAGGACCTGGCATGTAGTGTGATGGGAAGGTTTACAAAGGGGATAAAGAATAGGGTTGGAGTATACATTGCAGCTAATGTAAGGGGTGGTGAGCTGGCATCAAGAAGTATTTCCAGTTGTCTTTGATGTATAGTTTCTCTTTTCTGGATAGTGCTCTTATGGCTCTCCAATGCCACCCCTCCTTCTTTATGTTATTTTGATGCAGTCCCAATAGTTTATTTTTGTTTCCCTTGCCTCAGGAGACAATCTAGAAAGAAGTTGCTATAGCCAAAGTCAAAGATGTTACTGCCTGTGCTCCTTAGGATTTCTATGGTTTCCTGTCTCACATTTAGGTCTTTAATCCATTTTCAGTTTATTTTTATGTATGGTGTAGAAACATGGTCCAGTTTCATTTTTTTGCATATAGTTGTCCAGTTTAACCAACATCATTTGTTGAAGAGACTGTCTTTTTCCTTTTGGATATTTTTTCCTGGCTTTTCGAAGATTAATTAACCACATAGTTATGATTCATTTCTGCGTTTTCTATTCTGTTCCACTCATCGATGTGTCTGTTTCTGTGCCAGTATTAGTCCCTTTTGACCACTACAGCTTTGTAATATAACTTGAAGCCCAGAATTGTGATGCCTCCAGATTGCTTTTCTTTTTCAAGATTTCTTTGGTTATTCAGTGTCTTTTGCTATTCCACACAAATCTAGGGATTGTTTGTTCCAGCTCTGTGAAAAATGCTGTTGATTTTGATAGTAATTGCATGAAATGTGTAGAACACCTTGGGTAGTATAGACATTTAAACAATATGTGTTCTTCTGATCCATGAGCATGGCAAGTTTTTCCATTAGTTTGTGTCCTGTTTAATTTCTTTTGTCAGTGTTTTATAGTTTCCAGAGTACATGTCTTTCACTTCTTTGGTTAGGTTTATTCCAAAGTATCTTTTTGTTTTTTGGTGCAATGTAAATCAGATTGATACCTTGGTTTCTCTTTCTGTGCTTCATTATTGGTATATAGAAATACCAGATTTCTGTAAGTTGATTTTGTATCCTGTGACTTTCTGTATTGATTTACCAATTAAAAACCTTCCTATGTAGTGTCAAAGAGGTATTTGAAATTGCAACTATAGAAAATTTAAACTCTTTGATTTAACCTGGGATTTAACCTCCTGAAATTTCTAATTACCCCTCCCCTTTTATTGTGGCTTTGGTTTTATTCTTTATTTGCTTTTTTTAAAAAATCTGATCTTGGTTTTCTCCCTAAGATTCTTGGAATTCTTTTCCTGCTGTAGGTCCAGCTATTTCTGGGCCCATCATCACCATCATCATCAATGTCCTCATAACTGCAAATATGTAGGTCATACTGCTAAAACCATCCAAGACATTGTTTAAATTGCAATATTTGTATGAATTTTCAAACCTTATTTTATTTCATAGATGATGAAACAAAAGCACAGTTTTTACTTCTTTTGAGGGGGGAGATTGTTTGCTTCATTCATGGAAACAAATTGTCAAGAATTTAAGTAGGAAATGGTGCATGAAAAGCAAATTTTTTGATTCCTAGGTCCCTAAATATTTACATTTGTTTTAACATTTTGTCAATAGCTGAATGGGTATAAGACTCTACATTGAAAATCATTCACCCAAAGCTTAGAAACCACATCCTACTTTCTTCCAAATCAAAAGCTATACAGAAGTTGATATATGGAATTCAGTGGTCTTTTGTAGAAAGGTATTTTTATTTATTTTTTTAGTCTGTAAAGATTTTAAGATTTCTTTTGGTGTTTATAAATTGTATAACATCATGCCTAATACATAACATAATAAAAATTATTATAAAAAATTTAAAAAATTAAGTCATGCCTAGATACCAGCCTTTTTCATTTATTGAGCAGTTTGTACAGGCAATTTGGAGACTGTCTTCTCTGTGTATTTAATAATTTATTCCTCTCTTTTTTCTCTGTTCTCTTTTCCAAAATCCCTAATAAAATGAATTTTGACATTCTGGACCAAAATACATTCCCCACAGGTTTTCTATCTCCTTTTCTGTCTGTAATTTTTCTTTCTGAAACTTCTCCATTTACTTATCTGCCAACAATCCTGATAATTTCTTTCAGCTATTTTATTTCTAATTTTTACAGATGTTTTTTGTTGTTGGATTACCTGTTTTTTTTTTTATCAAAATGTAATGGTGTTTTAAGGATGCAGTATTATCTTGGAGCACGCTGTGCTGGATTTAGTTTTTCATTATTTTCTTTTTTTGGGGGGAGGGGAAGAGTTAGCAGCAGTTGTCTCCACCCTACTCTAACCTAACCTCTAGATCACAGCAGCTGACTATGAGAACTGCGTTTTAGAGAATCCCTTGCCAGCAGGGTTCCAGATTGAATCCCTGTAATGAAAAGCATAATGTGATGACTGGAACATAGAAGGAAGGCAGAGCCCTTATTTTTCCCCTGAAGTGGTTGTTGTATGGGCTGCAAAGAAAATGGTATCAAAGAATTGAAGGCTGAACACTGTGTGCTTATGGCAAAATTATAGACTCCATTTACTCTGAAAGCCCCTCACATTGCCCATCAAAGCCACAGAGATCTTCCTAATACAAAGCTGACCATGCCTTACCAGCTTTTTAAGACTGATGAGTCTCCTATTGCCCTCAGGATATGCTAATAATAGTACCCACATATCTTCCTATTTTCGTTCCTGAAAGTCTATTTCCATCCAACTACTGAAAATGGTTCTTCCTGCACATAGTATTTGACATCACTTATCTTTAAATTCTGCCTATGCTTTCAGCTCATATTACTCTATTTCTTTTCTATCTCACCATCACTGTAAGCAGATCAAAGCATGATGTTTTAGCTGCATGCTTCACAAATGCTGTTGACCCACTTGACATGCCCTCCATTTTCATTGTCCAAAAGAAAAATTTCTTGTGTCTTCCAAGAATCACCATCCTATGAAGTCTCCAAAATATATAAAAACACCAAAAATCCCAAACTATCAAAAATGGGCAGAGAAACTGAGTAGACATTTTTTGAAGGAGGTCATACAAATGGCCAACAGGTACATGAAAAGGCGCTCATTATCTCCATGGAAATGTAAACATCATTAAGGGAAATACAAGTAAAACCACAATGAGATATCACCTCACACTTCTTTGCATGCCTCTTACCAAAGAAACCCACAAAGGATAACAAATGTGGAGAAAAAGGAACCCTTTTACACTACCAATGAAAATGTGAAGTGGTGCATGCAGCCAACCTGGTAAACAATACAGTGTTTCCTGAAACATTTCAAAATAAAATTACCATTAAATACAGAGATCCCACCTGTGGGTATATATCCAAAGGAATTGAAATATGGATCCCAAAGAGATATCTGTGCTCCTATGTTCACTGCAGCATTTTCACAGTAACTAAGATGTGGACATAGTCTAAAATTCCATGTAAAGAAGAATAGATAAAGAAAATGTGACATATACACATTATGGAACATCGAAAACTTTACAAAGAAGAAACTGCCACTTGCACCAACATGTATATGCCTAGAGGACATTATTCTAAGTAAAATAAGCCAAACATGGTAAGACAAACACTGCATGATCTCATTCATATGTGGGATCTAATCAAATACATAGAAGCAGAGAGTAGCATGGTGGTTGCCAGGGGCTGGAGGGAAGGGGAGTAGGAATATGTGATACTTCTTCGTTGTCATTGAGATGAAATCTGACCTTTGTAATGGGACCATCAAGGCCAAAGAGGATCTAATCATGGTGTAGAATGTTTCATAAAATATATTTGAGATTATCTAACATCAGTGTTTGTGCTAAAAATAAAATAAAAATTGTCTTAATCCTTTTAGAGATGTTTCTTCTGAGAAAAAAATAGAAACAGCCTAGCTGGTAAATAGGTGCAAGAATTACACAAAGTTTAAGGACTGAGATCCTAGAAATTTTGATTTTAAAGTAGGTTATCAATCAGGGGTGCCTAGGTGCCTGGCTCATATCATGATCTCAGGGTCCTAGGACTGTGCACTCAGTAGGGTGTCAGCTTGTCCTTCTGCCCCTTACACTACACTCTCTCTCTCTCACGTAAATAAATAAAATACGGAAAAAATAAGTAGGTTATCAATCAGAAGGTAACCTTATGATTGACAACACAATTAAATAGGAAAAATGTTTAATTTGTTGATTTTCATTAGTAAAATTATGTAGATAAGCAAATAATTTAGGTTTCCCCAACTTGAATTTTTGGAGGACATTATGGAAATAAAAATAAGTGCTCCCTTCCACTGATATACACAGGAATTCTGCAGTAACAGCTTTAGGATAGGAACCAATCATAAGTATGCATTATGCATCTGAGGGGCTGGAGCTAGAATAAACAATTTAGGAATTAAGGGCTGGTCAGTCTTGGCATGCTGTGGTCATTCCCTCTCCTTAGAGAACTGTCTAAGCCTGAGAACAATTCAGTTTTCCTGCAGCATGGGATTGATGCATACATATATACCTATGCTAAGGGCCAAGAACAGCATTTAAAAGTGCACATGAAGCAAACAATATATAATGCCAGATGAAGAGTACTTTGACCATTATTTCCTTGGGTGAGGCTAGGAGGGAATGTGGACCCAAACATACTATTTCCATCATTTTGTTCCTAAACACAATGTAATATACAACCTTTTATCATTTTAATAATCTAAATACCTTTTGGTAAATCATTATTAATTCTGTTGAGCTAGGCTTATGGGTAGAGTGAAGTGAACTAATAAGTGTATAAATTTACTAAATTTTGGAAATTTTAAGCACATGGTTTATAAAAAGGGAAGAATAAAAATTTAGTAAAGGATTTTGCAACTAATCATTATCATCAATATGTAGAATATTTAGGGAGAAGATAGCTATGCACATCAAGGTAAAACAGTTGGACTGTTTTTTTGACTGTTGATGCCAGTTTTCAAAGCCTTGAAAAACAGTTTTCCATTTTGCTAGGGATGTGCAGAGTTCAAGTAAGATCAGCCAAAGACCCTGCACTATGACTCTGTGGACTGCTACGTTGGCCAGGATGAAGACTAATGGTTCTCTGAAGCCTTCCACTCCAGGGCCATGTCATTTTATTCTTAATATTTTCATTCTGCACATTGTCTCCCTCAGAGCCTGGTGGACCTGCTTGTTCCGCAGAGTGTAGATGACAGGGTTGAGCAGCGGGGTCACCACCATGTTCACAAGGGCAGCTTCCCTGTTGGAGTCCAGCCTGTTCGTTTGCTTTGGTTTCACATATATAAAGACACAGCTGCCGTACATCAGAGAGAGGACTATGAGGTGAGAGGAGCAGGTGGATAAAGCTTTCTTTTTCTCCCTGGCTGATGGGAGTCGCAGGACTGTGACTACTATGTTGCTGTATGCAATGAGGGTTATGAGAAGGGATGTCAAGAGGATAAAGGAAGTGAGGGCAAAGGCTAACATTTCAACAGACCTGGTGTCAGAACAGGAGAGATGAATCAGGGGACCAAGATCACAGAAAAAGTGGGGGATGACATGGGGGCCACAGAAGGATAACTGGGAAACCTTTATCACCAAACCAGTGATGAGAGAGAAGGCTAAAGCAAAGCAGGCAGTGACCAGGAGGAAGCAAGTCTTCAGATTCATGATGGTTGGGTAATGCAGAGGCTTGCAAATGGCCACATACCGATCCAGAGACATCACTGCTATGAGGAAGAAAACTGCTGATCCCAGGAATACAGTGACAAATGCTTGTATGAAACAGGCAGGAAGGGAAATAATTTTCCTGCCTAAGAGAAAGATGACCAGCAATTTTGGAATAGCAGCACTTATGATACCACTCTCCAAGAAGGAGAAAGTGCTAAGGAAAAAGTACATAGGTGTGTGGAGCCGGGAGTCAGCACAGGTGATGGTGACTATGATGGCATTGCTTACAATGGATGCCAGGTATGCCAACAGGTGTACAAGAAAGAAGACCTTTCCCAGGTGCTGGATGTCAGGAAATCCCTCCAAGATGAATTCTTGGACAGTTGTAACATTCCCCATTTCCATGGACATCTCTTTCCACAGCAGCATCTCTGCTGTACTTAACCTACAATGAAGACATCAGGGAGCACAAAGGTTTTAGTTGAGCATGAATAGGTTACTTGACTCTCCAGGAAGGTGGAGAGGCAGATAGTAAAGTGGATTAGCCAATTGGTTCTTGAATCAGAAGGACCTGTGTTCAATACTAGTTCAATACTGAGCTCTAACTCATGAGAGATGGGTCATTTTTGGAAAGTTAGTTACCTTTGTGAACTTCACTTTCACCCTCTGTAGAATGAAGATGATAGGATCTACCTGTTCATGTTCTTGTGAGAATCAAGTAAGGGGAAGCATGTAACTCGCTGGGCATATGATGCCAGTGTTTCCTAGGTGTTCTTCAAAGTCTGATTGTAGTGTTATCATCATTAATATAATGTTTAGTAGAGCATCATCAGTAGGCAGGGGTATTGACATTTTTCTAGTTATACAACATTTTATTTTTAATAATATGATCAATTTTTTTGTAAACATAACAATAATGTTAGTAATATTCCCTTTAGCTATCCCTTTTAAAAATGCAAAACATTCTATGGTCCAAATTGTGATCACCACCATGTGTTGAGGACTTATGCTTGGTACTATGCTGGTCACTGAAATTCAGAATTTCTATTCCTCTTCACAATAACCGTGAACCCCTTCTCATAGAGTAGCAGAAACTGAGGCTTTGAGAGTTCCAGAGGGTTTAGTTCACATAGCTGGCACTTTACCTAGATCTTCCAGATCCCGAGCCCCTGCTGTTTCCAAATGCAGTGTCAAAATATTTTAAAAGGGAAACAAATGTGCTGTTGATGATCTTTAAACTTGAAGTGAAAGATTACCTTATTTATCTTAAATGTTTCTTAGTTAGTAACACTGGCGAGTTAGAGACCTGCTGAATGACATGAGGCTTAGGGAACATCTACTTTAGCACAAGCATTTTATGCAAGACAAGGGAGACCAGACACACTGGGGGCTTCTCTACAGCATGACATAATTTGTAAATCCAGGATTTACCCATCCCCACCCAGGGTTCATGCTGTCCTGTGATGGAGGTGGGAGTGACATTAGGTCATAGGAATTAGCCCAGTTAGGTGTATATGCTGGGCACCTGGCACTCATGTACTCACTCCTACATCAAAGCTCAGTGAACGTTTTGCTTTCTTCAGAACTCTCGATCAGTGACTTTTCTCACCATGCTGTTTGGCTCTAGTATCTCAACATAAAGGTCAGCAGTGTGGAATGTGTCACTCTCACTAACCCACTGTGGGCCAGGTCCTGTGAAGTGCTTCTCATGAACAAACTGCTCACCCCTCAGTGGCCCAGCCTGAAGGAGCCTCTGCTTCTGTGCCAGTGGACCCCAGTAAGGCCACCAAGCCACCACGGTCTGTAAGGCCTGGCATACACATGAGTCACCTCATGGGGCTTCCTTCCCCTGCAGCTATTGTCTTCTAAGATATCAAGAGCTTGCTCTGGGCTGAGTAGAAAGGAGAGAAGGAAATTCATTTGTCACAGCCTGTTGTCCCGGAGTGGGGTGAATATATATCCGATGCTGCCAATGTCTGGCTGACAAAGTCCTTTCTCTATAGCCCAGAATGTTTCATAGCACAATAAGGCTACATGGCAGCCTTGACCACTGAAAGCCCTAGAAAGGATCAGACAGATGAAAACAACCACATTTCACTGCCTCCAGTTCTGGGCGAGAGCTGGACTTCAGACCACTTATGGTTCTGATGAAAGCTCTGGCTCTGCCTCCCCCAGTGAGTAAAAGCCCACCTAACATGCAACATTGCGGTCACCTCCTGTACCCTTAATGGGAACAGGTAGCTTCTTATAGGTTTAGCCCTGGGTGTTGCTGAGACAAGGGTCCTTGTGTTTAGGGCTTCATGTCATAGGTACACCTGCTCTAAGTCTCCTTCTACGGTACCATGTTCCTCCGTCACATCCTCACCTTTTCGTGTGGAGAAGTGTCCTTGTGTTACTGCATCAACATCGAGCAGCTGCTGTCATGCAAGGTTGAGGCTCTGTGATATTTTTCCCACGAGAATGTACGGTTGTGAAGCAGGATGGACCCCGCCAGAGAGCGGAGGGTGCAGGCTCCCAAACCGTATTAGATGCTGAAGAGACAGTGGCAGAAAGCCACGGCCGGTGTCCTGGGGCACGACTGCTGTGCTGGGGCAGCTAATCGTCACTGTTGAGGACAAGAGTTACTGGTGCAACCCTTATATTTATCTTCCTTTGTCTGTGGTGATGCTGACTCCTGGATGTCCACACTGTTCTCTGCCAAGATTTCTGAAGGAAATTATGTGACAATTTCCCAAGGGTTTCTAAAATCCCAAGTTGAATATTGCTACTGATTTGAGGTGAAAGTCCAGACTACAATTTTCTACCTGTGATGTATGCACTGAGGCCAGAACACAGTTGTTAAAAGAACAGATTTTATGGTGAGAAAAAGCTGGATTATATTCTAGATTTCATGAGGCTTTTGGGAAGAATCTGGGGAAGTCTGCTTTTCTTGGTCTATTTTTCTTTATGCTTTCACCAACGTTATGATTCTTTTCACTGAATATTTTCATATGAAAAAAATTTCATTGTGATCACCAATCTTCTTGAAAAAGGAAAGCACACAGAGAAGGGAGAATGCTGGGTGGTTTCTGTAACATCTCTAGCCTGGCAGTCTCTCTTTTACAAAAGACTATTGGAAATGGAACCCAGATTCTTTCTAGATGCAGAAGAGGAGGAGGAGATGTGAGCCTGAGGGTGGAGAAGCTGTATCCATAGCAACCACTGGCCTGGAAACCTGCTTCTTTTACTGGGTATCTCAGCTAGGTTCTGTGGCAGGGGAGACCCATTTTTCTGTGACTTCTGGCTTCCCATTACAAGCCAGAGAAGAGTATTAACCTCTCAAAGTGTTTGTAGGCAACTCTGGTACATACGGGAGCTGTTTGGAAATTTGTCCTGCCTGAATCTGCCCGGATTAATATTGCTCTTAGAAGGTCAAGGCAAATATAGAAAGTTTCATGAGTTTCCTTGTGGGTCCCACTTTCTCAGAAATAGACAAAATCCCCCTTGTTTGAGAGAGAGAGAGAGCGAGAGAGAGCATGTGTGCTTGAGGCAGGGGCTAGTGAGTCTGACAGGAGGCTTGATTCCGTGACTCTGAGATGATAACCTGAGCTGAAATCAGGAGTTGGTTGCTTAAACAACTGAGCCACCCAGGCACCCCAGACAAAATCACTTGTATAACATCCATTCATTTACACACTCAGCTTTCAATCCAGGCCAAACCTGGAAGTGAGGGAAAATAAACAATAATGGGAGATGAGTTATAGAGGCTAGAACAAAGTGAGACTATCTATAGATTTTAATACCCAGATAAAGGCTCATTTGCTTGGGGTTTTACTTTTATTCAGTGCCATCTTAATGGTGCAGAAATACCTGTCACACCTGAGCGAGTTCCAATGCCAATATCATGGTGGGAAGGTGGGAGGAGAGGGGCTCTATGAGGTTTGATGGAAAAGCTTACGAAGTGGACACTCAAAAGAAACTGGCTGGACTAACTACATTGCATCTAGCATAAAGGGTGTTGAGCTGGCACCAAGAAATGTTTCAAATTGTCCTTGGCTTAGAGTTTCTCCTTCTAGATAGTGCCCTCATGGTTCTCCAATACCCACTATTTCTTTATGTTTTTTTAATGACCTTGAGATCTCATTTATCTTGGAAATTTCCATCATTTCCTGTGCTTTGAGTTTTTAGTTAGCCAGTTAGAGTAAGGAAAGGGATAGTTCTTTAAGTTGTATTTGTGATTATCAAACATGGAATGATAAAGCAAACATCAGCTTAAGGTTTCTCCTCTGCAGATATGATTATGTTTGCCACACTCCCTCAGCCACTCTTGACAAATTAGGCTACACATACATTCATGACTTAGATAATAAGAGTATGGATAATAAGAGTGAATGGTTAATATGGCCTGTTCCTAGAAAGGTTCCAACTTCTACTATTATACCCTGAGGAAGAAGGCTTAGTTAAGCCCTGAGGAAAGGTAAATACTGTCATTTATGATATCGTGGAAGAGGGAGTAGGGAATGCTAATGACCAGGATGTGGGCATCAGGTTGGAAAGAAGCATTCATTAGGCCAAACCCCAGGATGAGGTTGGAGCTATTACTATACTAATAATACTGTTAGAACCATTGTCCCTCATGGAATTTCCATAAAAACAAGGGAATAATACCAATGGGGACCTGGAACACATCAATTCTGATCTAGAGGTCTCATTAATATCACACCCAATACCTTTCCTTCCATGTGAGGAAAAGCATTGTAGCGTTAGTAGATTCCAACTTGGGACCATAAGGTAAAACTGAAGGTATAGAGTAATTTATCCAATCTGGGCTTCTTTTTTTCCTTTTTTATTCATGCATGGAATATATATTCCAATTTTATATATATATATATATAATGATTAAGTTCGATTATGTGGGTGGGGTACAAAGAGGTAGAAAAGCTATCTGTTAAGTCTCAGAAGTGAAACTACTTTGTAAGGATCTGGATCCTCCACTTCTACTACTTTCCTGGTAGGATTTCTTGTGCTTGTCTCGCCTCAGATGTGTGGATGCTCCAGGTACTGGGGACAACACGTATGGTTCTTAGTTGTGTTTTTAAGACAAGATTCTTAAGTATCTTTATCTCAGTACTTTTCCAAAATGAAATGGTGAGTGTTACATTTTGCAAGGTCAATATTTTACACAAAGTTTGGAAGAGCCCTCAATAACCTCTCCCCTCCCCAAACTCCTTTGAATGGGGGCAAAGTTCACATTTTTGAGTTCACACCTCTTCTGATAACACCCTTACAGCTGATTACATGTAATAGTTTTACTTTTAATGGAGGGGAACTACTTAGAGGGGGAAGATGAACGATGTGCCATGGCAAGAAAACTAATTTATTTAATCCCCTTTTAGGAAATGGGATCCTTTTGGCTGGGCTTGAGACATCACCTCACCAATAATTAGTATTATATTGGTTGGTGTCATAAAGTCAGTATCCAAGATTTCTAAGATTCAGTAAACCAGAATGATCTCTTTCCACACATGTGACCCTGGGGACTCTGGACTGACAACATAATCAAATTCTGTTTTCTTATCCAGCACTTATCACTGCTTGGAGACAAGCTCCTGAAAAGAATTCTGAGGAACCAGAGGAGATAACTTGGAATTCTTCAGCCTCCCAATATGACTGGACTGCTCAACTTTGGATAGGGGTATCTATCAGCCTCTTCTTCCCTAGTTGGAAAGGAGGTGGCCACCCACAAGGCAGGGAAGGAAAGTGGCCAGTGCAGGCGTAGTGGGGGAGCCCGTGCTCAGACTGAACAAGAGGCATACTGCCAGGGTAAACACCTGCGGCATCCTCAGAAGGTGGCTTCTTCTGAAAGTGTGCCTCACCTTTGTCCATCAGGTCTGCTGTCAGGGAAAGATACATTCAGCCAAAAATAGAAAAGCTGGGTCGGCTCAGCTCTGCGGTCTCCTCATACCCATCTTAGTTTGACTCTTTGTTTTGAAAACAAAGGAAATCCTATCAATCATGATCAATAAGGGGGTTTTATTTCACTGGTAGCATCTCACTCATAGAAATCCTGAAACAGGACTCAACAATAGGCCTAGTTGTCAAGGACACGAAGGTGGAGAGTGATTGTAGATTCAGGCAACTCTAGGAACTTTAGCATCTGGGTGTTTAGATCTTGTTTCCACTGCTCTCCCATTGACCCTCTAGCCACATTCTTCATGTCTGCAACTTTATGGCCCTCTACAAATGGTGTTCTTTATACTCTTTATTTCTATCCCTCTATTTTTCAGTGACACAGGATCCATAGTGGCTGTGACACTTTCTTGTGGTATATCTCGGTGCTTCACTTAAGGGAGGAACGATACAAATCTTATGCACTTTTTCAAAAGGTATGAAAAGAGTTAAAGTAATTTCCAAAAAACTTCATGAAGCAGAATATTCTCTTTCCCCCCCGCCTTTATTGAGTTACAATTGACATATAACATTATGTAAGTTTAAGGTGTACAAAGTGATGATTTGATACACACATATATTATGAAATGTTTACCATAGTAAGATTAACTAACACATCCTTCACTTCACATAATTACCATTTTTTGTTATGACAATAACATTAAGAGCTTTACTCTCTAAGCAATTTTCAAGTGTTCAATACAGCATTGTTAGCTATAGTTACTATAGTCACTGTGCTGAACCTTAGATGCTCAAAACTTACTCATTCCATAATTGAAAGTTTGTACTCTTTGACCAACATCTCCCCATTTCCCCCTCATCCTCTGACAACTATCATTTCATCTGTTTCTATGAGTTACATGTTTTTATATATCCCCATACAAATGAGGTCATACAGTATTTGTGTTTCTCTATCTGACTTATTTGACTTAGCAATAAAATATACATCACTAGATTTATGACAAAGATGACAGTCTAATGCAGTAGGGAAGTGATAGTCCTTCAATAAGTGTAGATGGTGCTGCATCAAGTAGGTATTCAAATGGAGAAAACACAACTTGACCCTTACTCTATATAAGAATATATTATGGGTTCTCTATTCTGTTCCATTGCTCTATGTGTCTCTTTTTGTGCCAGTACCATACTGGCTTGATGATAACAGGTTTGTAATACACCTTGAAATCCAGAATTGTGATGCCTCCAGCTTTGGTTTTCTTTTTCAACATTCCTTTGGGTATTTGGGGTCTTTTCCGGTTCCATTACAAGTTGTAGAATTGTTTGTTCCAGTTCTGTGAAAAATGTTGATGGTATTTTGATAGGGATTGCATTGAATGTGTAGGTTGCTCTGGATAGCATAGACATCGTAACAATGTTTGGTCTTCCAATCCATGAGCATGGAATGTTTTTCCACTTCTTTGTGTCTTCCACAATTTCTTTCAAGAGTGTTCTGTAGTTTTCAGAGTCCAGATCCTTTACCTCTTCGGTTAGGTTTATTCCTAAGTATCTTGTGGTTTTTGGTGTTATTGTAAATGGGATCAATCCCTTGATTTCTGCTTCATGTGAGTGTATAGGAATGCAGCTGAGTTCTGTGCATTGTGTTTATATTCTGCGACTTTGCTGATTTCCTGTATCACTTCTAGCAATTTTTGGGTGAAGTCTTTTGAATTTTCTATAGAGTGTCACGTCATCTGTTAAGAGTGAGAGTTTGACTTCTTTGCAGATTCAGATGCCTTTTATTCATTTCTGTTGTCTGATTGCCGAGCAATTCTAGCACTATGTTGAACAACAGCGGAGAAAAGCTCTCAGTTTTTCCCAAATGAGGATGCTATTCACTGTGGGTTTTCATATATGGCTTTTATGAGTTGGGATATGTTCCCTCTATTCCTACATAGTAGAGGGTTTTTGTTTTTGTTTTTTTGTTTTTTTTATCAAGAAATGATGCTGTATCTTGTCAAATGCTTTATCTGCATCTGTTGAGAGGATCATATGGTTCTTGTCCTTTCTTTTATTAATGTGATGTATCACATTGATTGATTTGCAGATGTTGAACCACTCTTGCAGCCCAGGAATAAATCCCAGTTAGTTGTGGTGAATTATCCTTTTAATGTACTGTTGGATCCTATTAGCTAGTATTTTGGTGAGAATTTTCTCATCCACGTTCATCAGTGATATTGGTTTATAATTCTCCTTTTATATCCCCAGTAGTGAGTACTTCCTCTTGTTCTTTCTTTTGGGGTGAGTTTCTCTGTTTCCTCATTATGTCCCGAAAAGAATAGAAGAAAGAGAGAGGAGACAACAATAACAACAATACCAGAAAAAAAAACAGCCTGAAGAAAATAAAAACAAAACAAAATAAGAAAAAAATCACACAAGAAGTAAAACAGATCAAAACAATAAACTAGATCCTAGGTGTATTTTGGTTTCTTTGTTAAGAGAAAATAGATCCCAAAATAGGAAGGAAAGAAAAACTTATATATATAGAAATATAAAATAAAACATAATTAAGGGAGACCAAAAATAAAAAAATATATAATGAATATATATAAATTAAAATTTAAAAAGAATTAAAAAGTTGAAGCAATAAGAAAATAGCTGGAAAAAACCTGAAAGACTAAGGAATAATAATAATAAAAAACCATGAATTCTATATACTGTTTTCCCTAAGAGCTAAAGTTCTATAGTTCTCGATGGTTTGTAAACTTGTTGCTAGCCAGTTGTTCCTGCTGGTCTTCTGGGAGAGGGGCCTGTTGCACTGATTCTCAGTGTCCTTGCCCTGGTGGTATTGCGCCTCTCTTGCCAGGGGATCAGGCTCAGTGTAATTGGCTCCGAACTGCACTATGTAGTGCTGTTTGGTCCCTGAAGGCTTTCAGCACCAATGGAAGGGGATTAAAATGGTGACACCCCAATCTGTAGCCCTGGAGCTGAAAGTTTGCACCTCCAACTCTTCAGTGAGCCCTCGCAGAAAAGCAGGCAATCACTCATGTCTCCCTGGTTTCTGTCTGAACTCTGTGTTCACCCAACCTATGACCAAGCATTTTTATCTCAGGCATGTGACCCAATTTCAAATCTCCAAACTTTCTGGACTCCAGCAGCCCAAATCTGCACTGTTCCTCCCAGGGGGAGCAAGTGGCATCTTGCCACGCTTCTGCGTTTTGCTGGGCCCCTGCCCAGAGAGCAGTCACATGACTGTGCAGCAGTTCATAGTTTATGACACACTGAGAAAAAGCCAGTGCCAAGACTCTGTTTCCAGCCAACTTCCCTGCTCTGATGACTGGGAACTCTGCTGTACTCAGGCACCTACATTTTCTTTGTGACCCTGGGGATCCTGAGACCACACTCTTTCTCCTGGGGCTCTGCCCTAATTCACCACCTGAGCACCTTTAAGCTAGCGATGTCCCCCACCATGGCAGACTCCTAAAATTTCCAATTTTGTACTCCACTGCTTATAATACTTTGTGGCAGCCTCCTTAAGCTGGCTCCCTACCCTCCTGTATCCTCTGATAAATTGCTCTGATTCATGTCTCTGTACCTCCTCATTGCTCTGATTCATGGTCACTTTTCTATTGTAGAATTGCAGCATTTCTATTCTCAGATCTCTGATTGATTTCACAGGGGTTCAGAATAATTTGATAACTATCTAGCTGAATTTTAGGGACCAGATGAACTTAGGGTCCCCTACTCCTCTGCCATCTTAACTCACTCAAGACAACAAATAGTTTTTAAAAAGGAGAATAAAGGGGAAAAAAAGAAGAGGTAAGTAGGCAACAAGTAGTAAGATGGTAAGGATTAACCCAGATTAATAGTAATAAATTAATGAAAATAAGCTAAATACCCAATTTAAAAGAAGATTGTCAGATTAAATTGAAAAAATAAATAGATTGAACTATATGCTGCCCAAGTGAGACACATCAGATGTATAAGAACATAGAAGTTTGTAAGTAAAAGGATAGAGAAATAAGAGCTAAACATATACCATACAAACTCAAAGGATGGCGAGGTAGCCCTGTGAGTATTAGACAAAGTAGACTTTAAGGCAAAAACTATGACAAGAGGTAAAGATGTACAGATTTGTATACATACAAACTTATGTATAAAATACATTTATAATAACAAAAGTATTAATTTAAGAGGAAGACATAAAGTCTAAATTCACCAAAAATATATGAAGCAACATCTGACAAACCTAAAATTAAATCCAAAATCATGGATGGAAATTTTTAAAACATCTCTCTCAGTAACTGGTAGAACAAACAGACAAAAAAAACCAGTAATGACATAGAAAATTTAAACCACATGTTTAAACACTTACACATAGAACACTGTATCCGGGAACCATAGATTAATATTATTCTACAATGTACATGGAACATTACCAAGTTTGATCATCTGCTGAACCATAAAGAAAGTCTCAACATAGTTTTCAAGATAGACTTGACAGGGACATTACAGAAAAAGGGAAATCATAGACTAATGTGTCCAATATGTAGACGCAAGAAGCCTCAATAAAATATTAGCACATCAGGTCGGCATATTTTACAATGTTAATACAAGTTAGCTTTATACCAGGAATGGAGGGTGGATTTAATATTCAAAAATTTCTATGTAAGTGGGGCACCTGGGTGGCTCAGTAGTTAAGAGTCTGCCTTCGGCTCAGGGCGTGATCCCGGCGTTCTGGGATTGAGCCCCACATCAGGCTCCTCTGCTGGGAGCCTGCTTCTTCCTCTCCCACTCGCCCTGCTTGTGTTCCCTCTCTCGCTGGCTGTCTCTCTCTGTCAAATAAATAAATAAAATCTTCAAAAAAAAATTTCTATGTGAAGAAAGAAGAGCAGAAAACTACATGACTTTTAAATTTAGGAAAAGAATCATAAAATTTAGCACCTATTCATTAATTAAAAAAACTCTTAAGAAAATAGAAACAAATGTGAATTTCCTTATTTCAAAAAATAATAACAGCACAACAAAAATCTGTAGGAAACATCAGATATGATGATGAAACATTGAAATCTTCCCACTGAGATCAGAACTGAAACATATGTCTGCTATTATACTTCCACTCACTTTAGTACTGAAGGTTCTAGTCACCGTAATAAGTCAAGGAAAAAAAGATATAAAAATAGAAATAAATAAATAAACCTCCCAACATCATAGATTATATGATTGTGTATAAATAAAATCCAAGAGCGAATTTACCAAAGGTGCCAGATACTGAACATACAAAAGTTGATTGTATTTCTATATGCTAGCAAAAAAATATATGAAATAAAAAATGTAAATAGTACCATTTATTTACAGTCCCATCAAAATACATCAAATATGCACAGATAAATCTGTAAAAGCACATGGGACCTCCATATAGAAAACTACAAAACATCACTGAAATGAAAGAATATGTATATAAGTGGAGCAGGGGCGGACATACTATAATCATTAAGTGTTTTTTAGGGCAGTACTTTGAGACTATGTACAAACCTCTGCCTCCTCAAACATTTATCCATTAATTGTAGGATCCCCTGATGATCTTGCCTGAATCAATTACAAATAGTAATTTTCTAATTCATCATAGAAAATATCAGCAAAGAAATGGAAGATATAAAAAATGGATATTGTAGAACTGAAAAATACAATAACCAATACAAAAAAACTCACTAGAGAGGCCAAAGAGCAGAATTAATATCATAGGGGAAAGAATAAGTGAACTCAAAGATAGAACAATACAAATAACCCAATATGAACAGTAGAGAGAAAATAGACTGCACAGAAATGAATATCATCTCAGGGACTGGTAGGGAAATAACAAAAATTTAACATTTGTATCAGCAGAGTCCTAGAAGGAGAAGAGAAGGACATGTGGCTGAAATGGTTTTCAAAGCAATAGTGGCTAAAAACATCCTCCGTTGGCAAAATGCATACATTTACAGATTTAAGAAGGTGAGTGAATCCCCCAAAAAGTCCACCTCAAGACACATCAGAAATAAACTTTAAAAAACTAAAGACAAAGGAATATTCTCGAAAACAGAGAGGATGATGCATTAGCAGCAAGGAAGAACAGTAGATCTTTTGGTTAAAACCATGAAACCCAGAAAGAAGTGGCACAATATTTTTAAAGTGCTGAAAGGAAAGAACAATTTTTCTAGAATTCTATATCCAGCAAAAATATCCCTCAAGAATAAAGGTAAAATCAAGACATTCTCAGATGAAGGAAAATGAAAAGATTTCGTTGTCAGTAAACCTGTTCTCAAATATATATATGGATATTGTTAAAAAGAAGTTCATCAGGCCAAAGGGAAATGATACCAAAGAAAACTTAGAATATCAGGAATAAAGAAAGAACAACAGAAAGAGTAAAAATATGGAATACAGCAGAAGTGATGGTGCAGTTCTTCAGATCCTATGACTGAAAAGGCTTCACAGCCCCTGCTTTCAGTCTCTTAGGATCTTGAGGCCTCCATGTTGTGAAGAAGTTCAGTCTAGCTGACTAGAAGATGAGAGAGACTTCCTCAAGGCTATACACAATAGCCAGTGCCAGCTTCTAGCCGTGTAAGTAAGGTCATTTTGGCCCTTCTTGTTTCAGTGAAGCCATAAGATATCTGTAGCTATCTGAATGATCCCAGGCAAGATCAGCAGGAAAACCAGCACGATTTCCAAGCCAAAGAACTGGAAAATAATAAATCTTTGTTGCTCTAAGCCTGTTTAAAAAAGTGCTTAAGAAAATAAACATGAGCCACAGACTTTGAGAAGACCAACCTCAAAACACATATCTGATAAAGACTTTTATACAAAATATATAAATAACACATTTCAATAATATGAGGCACTGAGCCCAATAAAGAAATGGGAAACATATTTGCATCGATCCTTCATCACTGCAGATACATGGAAGCCAATAAGTATACGGAAAATGTTCAAAATCATTAGTCATCATGGAAATGGATTACTACTTAGCCATAAAATGAACCCACTACTGATAAATGCAACAACACGGAGGAATCTCAAAAACACGCAGAATGAAAGAAGCTAGACACAGAGTGCATATGGTATAATTCCATTTATATGAAGTTCAAAATCAGATAAAACTACTATATGATAATGAAAATCACAGTGATTTTCATTCAGGGTGGAAGGCAGAAACTGGGAAAAGAGAGAAGAGAACTTTCTGGGGTCATAGAAATGCTGCATATTTTAATTAAGATGGTGGGTCCATGGGTATATACATTTGTCAAACTAATCAGCTTTAACTTATGAATTGTGCTTTTTATTTAAATGTAAATCATACCTCCCATAAAATGAGAAATAGAAAAAAAAGCTAAATATAGACTGAAATTTTAACATACATTATGAACAGATACATATTTTTTGTAATATAATGTACTTACAAAAAATTAAAATACAAATGTTTTTTACTTTAGAAATAGAACCCTATGAAACAATACATTATAATTGTCTTTGAGTTGTGAGTATAGTTTTTGTGAAAAAATTTCACACTGTTGCAAAACTCCTCCTAACTCTAATGGGAGGAAGAGTACAGATGTAGTTATGAGCTAATGACAAAAAATGTCCTCTGCCTTTTTAATGTTCAAATAATTTCCTCTCTTATTTGATAACTTTGAGGACACTTTTTAGAAGAATATTTAAGTTCCTTTTCAGGGGCTAATCCTTTTATTGATAGTAAACTATAGTCTATTTAAAGAAAAACCAACAAATATGCCTTTATATTCTTTAGTTTCATGATGTTTAAATGGGAGTTCCCATGCAATCATCAGGATCAATTTCGGTATTGTTCTGACATATCCCACTTGTGCAAAATTTCTCTGAAGTAAAGGAAACAATTTTCTTGACATAGAAGTTTTTGTTTAGTCAATCACTGTTTCCTTACTTCCCTTGAAGATTACAGTGATATGGAGGAATGCTTTGTACACAAGGACAAACTTTGTTCTTTTCTAGATTCTAGCACAGCACTAGATTCTGTTTCTAACACAAGACATAATGATTCAGCTTTTAGAATATTTATAATACTGAAATAACTACTACATCAACAGAACCTATTTTTTGGTTGAATCTAAATTTATATGATGTTAAGAACTGCAAAAAGTCAGCCAAGAAGTGTCAGCGGGTTATTGAAGTATAATATATGGAGAGCATGATATTGCCATATATGTGAAGGCTAGTCATTATTTTTTTAATAATAATTTTTTTATTATATTATGTTAGTCACCATACAGTACATCCCTGGTTTTTTGAAGGCCAGTCATTAAAAATGTGTTTGTCAACTGCTCCCAGGACCATTGAAGAAGAAAATGTTGGAAGAATAATGAATGAATTTTTATTAGAAAAATGCCACTGTGGATAATTGCCAAAGTGTAATCAGTAGCTGGAGAGATTAATATGCAGGCCAACAAATGGAGCAGGCAGGTGGAGAGGGAATGAAGGCCTTTGGAATTATCAGCCCATATCACTCAATATTTGTTCTTTGCTTCCCTTCCTGCACCCCACTGAACCAGTCATGGTGTTAGAAATAAGACTTCTTCCTAGCACAGTGAAAACCAGTTAAAAAGGTCCTTATAATTTGACAAGCAATCTATATCTGAACCACTCTTCTCCCTTATTATGCCATGGCCAGGTGATTATTAACTCCCCAGTTGCAATGGTTCCCAAACTTTGGCATGCATCAGTGTTTCCTGGAAACTTTGTTAAAACACAGATTACTGAGCCCCATCCCAAAAGTTTCTGATAATGTAGGTGGTACCCACAAATTTGCATTTATTACAAGTTACCAGGTGATGTATTGCTACTGGTGTAGGGACCACACTTTGAGACTGGAATATTTCATTCCTTTGGCATCATTCCAATTCTCTTACAGTAAGTATAAGTTCATTTTTCTAGATCATCAGTGGGGAGGATGAAGCTGAGGAAATAATAAGTTGTTTTACATCCAGGAACAAAGTGGAGTATAAGCAAATCAATGCAGTGGGAAATAGCAGTCTCAAGTGAGGGGCTTATTGAAATGGAGCTGTTTGTAGGAAGTAGGGATAAAAGAATAAAGAGGCAGAGTGACAGGCAAGAGGAAGTTTATTTATTTATTTTTGCTTACTTGGTGTCTCATCTGGCTCTAAGAGCCAAAAGCAGAAGTGGCTTCAGAGTTAGTTAGCGGTAATTGTGATAGAGCATTATCAGGGAATTCTGCAGGGCTGCATGGGACCCTTGTCATCCCTGAACACCATGAGTAAGGAGCTACCACACAGAAATTCTCTGTGCACTTGGGCTTATAATAAGAAGTAACAAATTCATTTCCTAGCCTACCAGTGACTCCAGTGGGGATAAACTGACAGATAATTAATTCTTCAGTAGTACTTTTTCATTGTTTAGTTCAACTTGAAAATACTTTTCTGTGAAACTTACATGCTTGTGGGAAATCATAAAATACTGCTTTCCTAGTCTTGTTGATGCTCTAAGTAATTAATACAGTATAGTAGTTATCAGGCATTCCTCCCTCCCCCAAACCTCAGTGAGTCTGCCCTTTGAACTCTGAATGGAGTCAGGTAAGGCAGTTACAACACAAAAGGTATGCAAATAATTTAATAATACAGTGACTGAGTATTGGGCTTTGGCTGGTGGAGAAGGAAAATGAGTCAATACCAGGCAGTGTTCAAACACTGGAAGTCAAAGAAGGGTGTGGATAATATGCAGAAATAAAGAAGTAAATAAATGACTGTAGGAACTAGTTCCAGGTAAGTTGGGGAAAATATGTTCTACCCTGTCTGCTACACTGAAAATGGCTATAATAGAATGGATGTGGCAACCATGAGAGGATTCTGCACTGTGAATCAAGCAGGAGGACTGGAAAGAAGACCAGAATTTGAAGTGCCCTCAAATCAATGATGAGTTTACCATGTTTTTTGTCTTCAGGTTCTCTTGCTTCTTGGTCCAGTCACAAAAGTGAGCAGCAGAGAAAAGTAACTAAGGCCCTATGCTTCTGGCCACAGACCCTAAAAGAGGCACTTCAGGGACATGAGATGTGTTGGGGAGATAATGATGTGAGGGAACTGGAGGAAAGAAATCCATTAATTTGTTCAATAACTCAGAAGATGTACTCCCAAACTATGCATGACCGCATCTGATCTTAGCATAATCAAGACTTTGAAAACTGAATTACCAGAAAGATTTCTAGCCTGACCCAGACTGCCACTGGGTGGTGCACATGTGAGACAGATCTGAGTAGCTTTGCAAAGGTTTTGAAAACTGCACTGACATTGAAACTGCAACCTAAGGAAGATGGGAGGGAACATATTGCCTGAACCGAATCAGGTCCATCTCTTGCCAAAATAAAGAAATCAACATTTTCAAAAGGATGTTTAAAAAGACTCAGAGTCTGAAAACCTGATATCCCAGTTCAAAATTACTCAGGATATGAGGAACCAGGAAAATCTTGATTCTCTTGGGAAAAGATAGTCAGGATTCATCAACTCTCACATGATAAAGATGTTGAAATTATCTGACAAAGACTTTAAATCAATTATTTAAAAATATTCTAACAAGCAATTACAAGCACTTGTAAAATGAATGGAAACATAGGACTCTGCAATGATGTTTGAAGAAGAAGCCAATGGAAATATTAGAACTGAAAAATACAGTGACTAAAAGTAACACTCACTGACTGAGCTCAAAAGCCTAAATGGAGATGACATAAAATTGCCTGTGAAACTGAAACTAGATCAATAGAAATGATCCCACCTAGAAAGGAAAGAGAAGAAAAGATTTAAAACAAATGAACAGAGCCTCAGGGACCCATGGAAGAATAAAAGGTAAAACTTCTTGTCATCAGAAGGACCAGCACAAAGAGTTCCGTGCTGAGAAATGTATTTCAAGAGATAATGTCTGAAAACTTCCTAAATTTGGCAAACCACATAAACCTACAGATTCAAGAAGCTGAACAAATCCTAAAGAGGATACATCCAAAGAAATTCCATCCTCAGACCAAACGTAATTAGACTGTTGAAAACTAAAGACAAAGGATATACTGAAATCAACCAGAAAAATAAAGGTGTGTTACCTGTAGGGGGAGATAAAATTGAATGACTGGATTTCTAACCAGAAACTACAGAAGGAAGTGGCATTATAGTTTTCAATTGCTGAAAGAAGAGAACTGTCAACTTGAAATTCTCTATTTAGCAAAAAGCACCTTTAGGAATAAAGGTAAAGGAAGGTATTCTGAGATGAAAAGAAGCTAAGAGAATTTGTTGCCACCAGATCTGCTGTAAAAGAATTGGTAAAGGAAGTTCTATTATTATTATTAAATTTCTTAATTTATTTTCATTTTTAAATTAAATTATTTATTTAGCTAAAGGTACTAATTAAAGACAGAAGGGAAATGATAACAGAAGAAAATGGTACATCAAGGAAAATAAGCAAGATAAATGGTAAATATCTTGGTACATATTTTGCTTTGGGGTTCTTGAAAACTATATTCGATAGTTGAAAGGAAAAATAATAACATTACCTGCAGAGGTTTTTCAGTGTATAGAGATATAATATAGAAGATGATTATAAAGAAGAGGAGGGTAGGGATCTATGTAATTGAAAGATTTCTAAATTCCTTTTAAATGGTAAAGTGTTGATTCTAACTGGACTATGAAAAGTTAAATATATAAATTGTAATTTTCATAGTAACCAACTAAAGCAATCTATACGAATGGATATTATTTTTAAAAACCTGATGAATTAAAATGGAATAATAGCCATATTCTAAGAACTCAAATGATGGGATAGGAAGGAAGGAAAAACAGAGGAAAAAACACATAAGACAAATAAGAAAATGGTACACCTAAATCCAAACATACCAATAATTTCATTAAATGGAAATGACCTAAAGTCACCGAACTAAAAGACAGAGAGATTGGCATAAGAAATACTGTAAGATTCCACTTATGTGGGGTATCTGAAGAAGTCAAACTCTCAGAAATAGAAAGTAGAATGGTGGTTGACAGGGATGGAGGAGGTGGAAAGGGGAGTTGTTTGATGGATACAGCGTTTGAATTTTGCAAGGTGAAAAAGCTGGAGAAATCTGTTATATAGCAATGTGGACATATCTAAAGCTACTATACTGCACATTGAAAGATGGTTCAGATGATAAATTTTATGTTATGTGCTTTTCACTACAATAAAATGACAGAGGCTGTCAGATTAAAACATGCAAATGAACGAATAAAACATGTCCAAACTACTCGTAGTTTACTAGAAAGTAATTTGAGATATAATGATACAGGTAGTTACAAGTGAAAGAATGGAAAATGATATAGCATGGAAAGACTAATCAAAATAATGCCAGAGAAGCTATATTTATATCAGAGAAATTAACACTTCAGAGCAAGGAATGAAATTTTCCAATATGATAAAATTGTCAATTCACTGGAAGAGTTAAGATGACAGCAGAGTAGAAGGACCCTGAGCTTGTCTCATGCTTCGAACACAGCTAGATAGTTATCAAAGTATTCTGAACACTCAAGAAGTCAACTGGAGTTCTCAGAGAACAAAAACTGCTAGTCTACAAGTAGAAAAGAGACCATCTTTTGGAAGGTAGGAAGTGCAAAGTTCACTTGGGTCAAACATAGCCCTGGATGCAGCAATGGGGAGGGATCCTGCTTGCGGAGGTACTGGAAAGTATTAGAAGTGGTGGAGCAAAAATCTCAACTTTTAAGTTCACTACTGTGGGGTATGTGCCTGGATTAAAGGTGCTCAGGTGGAGAAGAGGGGCAGAATCCTGAATGACAGGGTGGTCTGAGGATCCCGTGGTTCAAAGGAAGAACAGGTGGTGCCAGGGTGCTGCACTGTTCCCAGGCAGAGGAGCCAGGAAGCTGGCAGAGAGCAGAAGGTCTTGGTGCCAGCTTTCTGCTATAAACTGTGAACTGCTCTGTGGTTGTGAGACTTCTTTCCTGGGATAGGCTGGCAGGTGTGGTGAGACCCTCCCCTCGAGGAACAGTGTGGTCCATGCTCGAGCGTCCCTGAAATTTGGAGTTTTGTGCCTAAGATAATAAGGTTCGGCCGTGAGCAGTTTGAATGCAGGGTTCAGATGGAAACCGTGGAAACAAGTAGGATAGTTGATTGCTTTTCTGTGAAGGCCCACTGAAGAGTAGGCGGCTCGAACTTTCAGCTCTGAGGCTAGAGAGCCAGGCATAGCCATAATCATCCTGCCCATCAGTGCTGAAAGCCTTCAGGGAGCACCTGGGTCACCTAGTGGAGGCCAGAGCCACCTATGTCAAGCCCCACCCCCCTGTGCCCTGGAGAAGCATTTCCACTGAAACTGATTGTCAGCATGGGAATCAGCGCAGCAGGCCCCTCTCTCAGAAAACCAACACAAACAACTAGCTTGTACCAAGTTTATTGATCATAGAGTGCTGCAAAGCATCAGCTCTACAGGAAATAAGATCGAGCTTCCTTTTTACTTTTATTCTTTCTTTTATTTTTATTATTTTTTCATTTATTTTCTTATATTCTCCAATTCCTTTTTTAACTTTTATTATTAATTTTTATAAATCATATATATACTTTTCATATACATATCTTATTTTTTTTGGTCTATTCTCATTTCATTTCATTTTTTTATCTTGGGATCTAGATTCTTTTAATAAGCAGACCAAAACATACCCAGGATCTAGGGGTTTTTGTTTTTTTGTTTCCTTGTTTTTTGTCTTTGTTTTCGTTTTTTGTTTTGTTTTGTTTTGTTTTTGTTCTTTTCTCTTTCTTCTTTTCTCTTCAGACAAAATGATGAGATGGAGGAATTCACCCCAAAAGAAAGAACAGGAGGTAGAACTCATGGCCAGGGATTTAATCAATACAGATGTAAATAAGTTGTCCAAAGTAGAATTTAAAACAAGCTCCGCCATAGCAACTTCTTGCTAAACATGTCACCACAGGCAAGGAAAATGAAAGCAAAATGAACTTTTGGGACTTCACCAAGATAAAAAGCTTCCATACAGCAAAGGAAACAGTCAACAAAACTAAAAGTCAGCCTACAGAATGGGAGCAGGTATTTGCAAATGTCGTATCTTATAAAGGGTTAGTTTTGAAAATCTACAAAGAACTTATCAAACTTAACACCCAAAAACCAAATATCCCAGTTAAGAAATGGGCAGAAGACAGGAATAGACACTTTTCCAAAAAAGACATCCAGATGTCTAACAAATACATGAGAAGATGCTCAACATCAGTCATTATCAGGGAAATACAAATCAAAACCACAGTGAGAGACCATCTCACACCTCTCAGGGTGGCTAAAATTAATGACACAAGAAACAACAGGTGTTGGTGAGGATGCACCACAAGGGGAACACTCTTACACTGTTGGTGGAAATGCAAACTAGTGCAGCCACTCTGGAGAACAGTGTGGAGGTTCCTAAAATGTTAAAAATAAAACTACCCTGGGCGCCTGGGTGGCTCAGTCATTAAGCGTCTGCCTTCGGCTCAGGGCATGATTGCAGAGTCCTGGGATCGAGTCCCACATCAGGCTCCTCTGCTGGGAGCCTGCTTCTTCCTTTCCCCCTCCCCCTGCTTGTGTTCCCTCTCTCACTGGCTGTCTCTCTGTCAAATAAATAAATAAAATCTTTAAAAAATAAATAAATAAATATAAATAAAACTACCCTATGATCCAGCAATTGCAGTACTAGATATTTACCCAATAGATACAAAAATACAGATTCAAAGGGATACATGCACCCCAGTATTTATAGCTGCATTATCCTCAATACCCAAATTATGGAAAGAGCCCAAATATCTATTGAGTGATGAATGGATAAAGATGATGTGACATATATACACAATGGAATATTACTCAGCCATCAAAAAGAATGGAATCTTGCCATTTGCAAGATGTGGGTGGAGCTAAGGAGTATTATAGTAATTGAAATAAGTCAGTCAGAGAATACAAATACCATGCGATTTCACTCGTATGTGGAATTTAAGAAACAAAGGAGCATGGGGGCGGAAGAGAGAAAGAGACAAACCAAGAAACAGATTTTTTTAAAGATTTTTTTTAATGATTTTTTTTATTATATTATGTTAGTCACCATACAGTACATTGCCGGATTCCGATGTTTTTTAAGATTTTATTTATTTATTTGACAGAGAGAGACAGCAAGAGAGGGAACACAAGCAAGGGGAGTGCGAGAGGGAGAAGCAGGTCTCCTGCCAAGCAGGAAGCCCGATGCGGGGCTCAATCCCAGGACCCTGGGATTATGACCTGAGCCGAAGGCAGACCCTTAATGGCTGAGCCACCCAGGTACCCCCCAAGAAACAGATTTTTAACTATAGAGAACAAATTAATGGTTACCAGAGGGGAGGTGGCTGGAGGGATAGGGGAAATAGGTGATGGGGATTAAGGAGGGCACTTGTGATGAGCTCTGGGTGTTGTATGTGAGTGTTGAATCCCTAAATTGTACACCTGAAACTAATATTACATTGTATATTAACTAACTGAAATCTAAATAAAAACTTAGAGAAAGTGGAAAAAATGTGCAGAGAAACCGAATGGACATTTTTCCAAAGAAGACATACAAAGGGCCAACAGGTACATGAAAAGATGCTCACCATCAGTAATAGACACGCAAACATCATTAAAAGAAAAGTACAAGTAAAGCAACAATGAGGTATCATCTCATGCTTCTTTGGATGGGTATTACCAACAAAACAAAACAAAACAAAACAAAAAACTAAAAGCAAAAACAGAAACAAAAAACACCCAACAAAAACAAAGGATAAGAACTGTTGGTGAGGATGTAGAGAAAAAGGAACCCTTGTACATTACTGATGAAAAGGTAAATTGGTATAGCCACTCTGGTAAACAATATAATGTTCCCAGAAACATTCAAAATAAAATTACCATTTGATCTAGCAATCCCTCCTCTGGGTATATATCCAAAGGAATTTGAATATGGATCTCAAAGAGATATCTGTACTCCCATGTTCACTGTAGCATTATTCACAATAGCTAAGAGGGGGAAATAGCCTAAAAGTCCATGTAAAAAAGAATGGATAAAGAAAATGTGGTATATGTACATTATGGAATCTCATTTAAACTTTACAAAGAAGATCCTGTCACTTGTAAGAACATGGATATACCTGGTGGACATTATTCTAAGTAAAATAGACCTGAAACGGACAAACACTGTATGATCTCACTTATATGTGGGATCTAAACAAATACATGGAAGCAGAGCATAGAATCGTGGTTGTCAGGGGCTGGAGGGAGTAGGGAAATAAGGAAGTATTGATCAAGTCTCAGTTATACGTAATAAATAAGTTCTGGAGATCTGTATAACATAGGGCCTATGATCAATAATACTTTATTACCTACTTAAAAATTTGCTAAGATGCTAGATCTTAAATTAGGTACTCTTACTTGGCATATAAGGGAAAAAAGGTTAACAACAAAGGGGCCAGGAAGAAGTTTTTGGAGGTGACAGATAGGTTCCTGGTATTGAGAGTGATGATGGTTTCAAGGGTGTATACTTATCTCCAAACACATCAACTTGCATACATTAAATATCTACAGCTTTTTATGTATCAATCACATGCCAATGAAGTGGTTTAAAAATTGTAGTTGGAAGTATCGTCAACATAGAATTAATTTAGGGTGTTTGTCTCAATAAAATATTTAATGGCTCCAGAATATAGTGCATTAATCTCTACATTAGGGTTTATCCTTCACTCGGTACCATCTATGGCTGGCAACCATCAGTCTGGAATTATAGACTCAGTTTTGGATTTCTGGTCTTCATTTTTGTATTTCTCAAGCTCACTCTTCAAACATATTCTATCTCAAGGTAATATAAATGCATTTAATTAGTGTAAGTATAATAAATTATTTCCAATCATGACTAAAATGTTGGGGAGGCTCACAGTCTTTTCAGTAGTTTGACCACAGTTCCATCATTTATTCCTACATTATGGAACCTCAACCACTTTAATACACTCTTCCGTAATTCAACTCTCAGGGTGGAACATTATTTCCATGTTCCTGAAGTATCTTGTTGCTATGTCCATGAGTATTTTCAAGTGGACCCTAGAGATTATCTGGCTCAATCTCCATATTTAATGGAGAAGGTGACTCGTGTGTTTTTGGAAGTTGACCAGTTAGTTGAAGACAGCACCAGTCTTGTCCAATACAAATGATTCAGAGTCTTCTCTGGTCCTTTTGTATTCCATTCCCACTGCCACTTCCCTTAGCTATAATTCTCTTTCTTTTAATTCCTGTAACAGCGTGTGTACCCACTTTCCTACTCTGATCTTGGCTTTTCTAAACTCCTTTTAATACAATGTGTATAGCAAATCATCTGTGATTTTTTAGGCATGTTCGATACTTCTTTCTTGTCAATCACATGAAATCTGAACTTTGTAATAGGACCATCAAGGCCAAATAGGATCTAATCATGTGTAGAACATGTTTCATAAAATGTATTTGAGATTATCTAACCTCAGGGTTTGGGTTAAAGACAAACAAAATGAAAAATTGTCTTAATCTTTTTAGAGGTGTTTCTTCTGAATAATAAATAGAAACATTGCAGTTGGAAAGGTGTGAAAAGTACTCAAAGTTTAAGGATTGAGATAACAGAAATGTTGGTTTTAAAATAGGTTATCAATCAGAAGATCACCTGAACAGTTGACAACACCACTCAACCAGGATATATGTCTAATTTGTGTGTATTCATTAACAATATGAAGTAGATAAGCAAATAACTTAGATTCTAAGAACTTGAATCTTTGGAAGATATTATAGAAATATGAAATAAGGGCTTCCTTCCACTGACATACAGAAGCATTCTGTGGTAACAGTTTTAGGAGATGAACTGATCATAAGTATGCATTATGCATCTCAGGAGTTGGAGCTAGAATAAATAACTTAGGAACTAGGAGTATTGGTCAGCTGTGGGATACTGTGGTTATTACCACTACTTAGAGTTTGGTTCTCTAACACTGAGAACAATTCTGTTTCTCTCCAGCATGGGGTTGCTGCATACATATGTAACTAAGCTAAGGGCAAAGAATAGCATTTAAGAGCACACCTGATGCAAACCGTATATATTCCAATGTGAAGGGTACTATGACCATTATTTCCTTGGGATAGGCATGGAGGGAATGTTGACCAAGCATTTGTACTATTCCCATCCTTTTCTTCCTAACCACATCATAATATACAACCTCCTATTATTTTAATTATCAAAATGCCTTTCTTAAAGCATTGTTAATTCTGTTGTGCCATGTTTATGACTAGAGAGAAGTAAAATAAAAAATGTACATATTACTAAAATTTAGAAACTTCAAACACATGATTTTTATCAGAGGGAAGAATAACAATTCAGTAAAGAATTTTTCAATTAATCAATTATCATCAATATGTGGAATATGTAGGGAGAAGATAGTTATGCACATCAAGGTAAATGTGGCCTTTAAAACAGATTTCCATTTTGCTAGGGATGTGCAGATCAGCTGTGGTTGCCCAAGACCCTGCACTACAACTCTGTGGACTGCTAAATTCGCCGGAATGAAGACAAATTATTCTCTGAAACCTTCCACTCCAAGGCCATGTGTTGTTGTTTTTGTTGTTTTTATCTTGATATTTTCATTCTGCACATTGTCTCCCTCAGAGCCCGGTGGACCTGCTTGTTCCACAGAGTGTAGATGACAGGGTTGAGCAGCGGGGTCACCACCGTGTTCACGAGAGCAGCCTCCCTACTGGAGTCCAGCCTGTTCGTTTGCTTTAGTTTCACATATATAAAGACACAGCTGCCATACATCAGAGAGAGGACTATGAGGTGAGAGGAGAGGTGGAGAAAGCTTTCTGTTTCTCCCTGGCTGATGGGAGTCGCACAATTGTGACTACTATGTTGCTGTATGCAATGATGGTTATGATAAAGGATGTCAAAAGGATA
The DNA here is from genome assembly GCF_002007445.2 of Ailuropoda melanoleuca. Lineage (NCBI taxonomy): Eukaryota > Metazoa > Chordata > Mammalia > Carnivora > Ursidae > Ailuropoda > Ailuropoda melanoleuca. The sequence continues at coordinate 90,943,387 of NC_048223.1, forward strand.
AACAAAGCAAGGACAAAGGTCAACATTTCAACAGACCTGGTGTCAGAACAGGAGAGATGAATCAGGGGGCCAACATCACAGAAAAAGTGGGGGATGACATGAGGGCCACAGAACGATAACTGGGAAACCTTTACTATCAGACCAGTGATGAGAGTGAAGGCCAAAGCGAAGCAGGAAGTGACCAGGAGGAAGCAAGTCTTCAGATTCATGATGGTTGGGTAATGCAGAGGCTTGCAAATGGCCACATACGGATCCAAAGACAACACTGCTATGAGAAGGAAACCTGTTGCTCCCAGAAATACAAAGACAAATGCTTGTATGAAACAGGCAGGAAAGGAAATGGTTTGTTTGCCTAAAAGAAAGATGACCAGCAATTTAGGAATAACAGCACTTATGATACAACACTCAAAGAAGGAGAAAATGCTGAGAAAAAAGTACATAGGTGTGTGGAGCCGGGAGTCAGCACAGGTGATGGTGACTATGACAGCATTGCCTGCAATGGATGCCAGGTACGCCAGCAGGTGTACAACCAAGAGGACATTTCCCAGATGCTGGATGGCAGGAAACCCCTCCAAGATGAATTCTTGGACAGTTGTCCCATTCCTCATTTCCATGGGCATGTCTTTGCACAGCATCATCAATGCTGATCTAACCTAGAATTAAGACATCAGAGAGGACAAGGGTTTTAGAGAAGCATGATTAAGTTATTTGCCTCTGAAAGAAGGTGGAGAGGCACATAACAATGTGGTTTAGTCCATTGGTTCTTGAATCAGAAGGACCTGAGTTTAATACTAGTTCAATACTGAGTTCTAACTCCTGAGAGATGAGTCATCTTTGGAAAGGAAGTTAACCTTTGTGAACTTCACTTTCACCCTCTGTAGAATGAAGATGATGATAGGATCTACCTATTCATGTTCTAGGAGAATTAGTATAAAGCATGTAAGTCACTTGGCATATGATGCCAGTGTTTATTGTGTGTTCCTCAAAGTCTAAGCGTAATATCATGGTCATTAATATGATGCTTAATAGAGCATCATTAGTAGGCAGAGTCAGTGACTTTTTCATACTTACAAAATATTTTTAATAATATTAATTTGTAAGTAAACATAACCATAATGTTAGTAATGTTCCCTTTATCCCTTGTAAAATATGAAACACATACTATGGTCTAAGTTGTCATCATCATCATCTGTTGAGGACTTATGCTTGTTCTGTGCTGGTCACTAAAATTCAGTTTTTCCAGTACTCTTCACAATAACCATGAGCCCCTTCTTTACAGAAGCAGAAATTGAAGCTTAGAGAGTTCCAGAGAGCTTAGATCACATTCCTGGGACTTTAGGGAGAACCCCAGAATCTGGAGGATCTGCCATTTCCAAATGCAGAGACAAATTATTTTAAAATGGGATCATATATGTTGTTGATGATCTATCAATTTTAAGTGAAAGATTAGCTTTATTTATCATAATTGTTTCTACCCTTGGTTAGATTCACAGATGAGCTACAGACCTGTGGCGTGACATGGGGCTTACAGAGTATCTGCGTTAGCACAAGCATTTTTTTACAAGAGCCTGGAGACCAGGGACATTAGGGGCTGCTCGACAACTTGAGGTAAGTTGTAAATCCAGGATTTACCACCACCATCCCCACCCCAGGGTTCACGCTGGCCTGTGGTGCAGGTGAAGTGATAGTAGTTTATAAGATTAACCCACTGTGGAGGTTATGCAGGGCACCTGGCATTCATAAATTACTCTTGCATCAAAGCTCCACGAACATTCCTCTCTCTTCAGTACTCTCAGTCAGTAACTTCTCTCAGGACGGTGTTTGGCTCTAGCATCTCAGTACTAGGTTAAAAGTCTGCTGCGTGGAATGTGTCATTCTTACTAACACATCTTGGGCCAGGTCCTCTGAAGGGCTGCTCATGAAACCAAACTGCTCCCCCCTGAGTGGCACAACCAGAAGGAGCCTCTGCTTCTGTTCCTGTTGACCCCAGTACGTCCACCAGGTCACCAGGGTCCATGAGGCCAGGCACACACAGGAATCACCTCATGGGGGGCAGGGCTTTCTCCTCTTGCAGGTATTGTCTTCGAAGACATCAAGAGCTTGTTGTGGGCTGAGGGGAAAGGAGAGGAGAAGGAAACTCATTTGTCACAGCCTATTGTCCCTGAGGGGATGAATATGCATTCCATGCTGCCAGTGTTCTGTTGACAAGGCCCTGTTTCCATAGACCAGAACATGCAGCCTCCAGCGCTGAAACCCCAGAGGGGAACAGATGGACTAAAACAACTACATTTCACTGGCCCCAATTCTGGGCTAAAGCTAGACTCCCAGACTACTTAGGATTCTGAGGAAAAGTCTGGCTGCCACCAGTGGGTAGAAGCCCACCTAACATGCAACATTGCTTTCACCTCTTATACCAGTTACTGGGAGACGGCAGCTTCTTACAGATTTAGCCCTGGGAGCTGCTGAGGCAAGGGTCCTTCTGCTGGAGTGCTCCACGTCATGGGCGCATCTGCTCCAAGTCACCTTCTACTGCACTATGGTCCTCCATCATATCCTCACCTTTCTATGTGGAGAGGCATCCTTATTTTACTGCATCCACAGTTAGAAGGTGCTGATGTGAAAATTTGAAGCCTCTGGTGTTTTTGCCACAATACCGTTTGGTCACCCAGCAGGAAGGACCCAGCCAGTGAGCAGAGAGTGTAGGGCCCCCAAACCTTAATAGATGCTGAAGAGACAGGGGCAGAAAGTAAAGGCCTGTCTAGGGTCCTAAGGGCAGCCAATTAGTCAATTGAGAACAAGAATTACTGGCCTAACCCTTATATTTATCTTCCCATTGTCTCTGGTGATGCTGATTCCCAGATGTCCCCATTGTTCTCTGCCAAGATTTTTGAAGGAAATTATATGACAATTTCCCAAGGGTTTTTTAAAATCCCAAGTTGAATATTGCTACTGCTTTGAGGCAACAGTCCAGACTACAATTTTCTACCTGTGATATTTGCACTGAGACCAAAGCATAATTGCTAAAAGAACATATTTTATGGTGAGAAATACCTGGATCACACACTGGCTTTCATGTGGCTTTTGGGAAGACACTGCGGAAGACCACCTTTCTTGGTCAATCATTCTTCATGCTTCCACCAATATTATGATTCTTTTCATTGCGTATTTTCATCTGAAAAATATTTTCATTGTGCTCTCCAATCTCCTTGAAAAAGGAACGCGCACATTTTCTGCTTCAGGGAAGCAAGGGAAATGCTAGACACTTTCTGTAATATCTCTAACCTGGCAGGCCCCACTCTTTTTAAATGCATCTGGATGTGGAACCCCAGATTCTTTCTAAATATAGAAGAGGCTAGATGTGAGCTTGAGGATGGAGAAGCTGTATCCATAGCAACCACTGGGTTGGAAAACAGCTTCGTCTCCTGGGTATCTCAGCTGGGCCGCTGTGGTAGACCGCCCAATTTTCTGTGACCTCTGGTTTCCCATCCAGAGCCTGAAAAGGGGACTAAACTCCCAAAGTATATTTGCTGGCACCCATGGAGCTCATGGTAGCTGGAAATTTGTCCTGCATGAATCTGCCTTCATCATAATTTTTCTTGTAAGGTCAAGGCAATTATTATAGAAACTTTCATGAGTACTCATGGGGATCCCATCTACCCATAAATACACAATCATTTTTAAAACATCTATCCATTTTCATACTTCTGCTTTCTATCCGGGCCAAACTTGGACCCCATGGTTATTTTCTCAGTTGGCAGTGAGGGAAAATGAAGAGTAATGAGAGAAGAGTTACAGTGCTATAGCAATGTGAGACCATACATTTAATGCTAAGATAAAGGCTCATTGTATGGAGTTTTAATTTTATTCAGTGCCAGCTTCATGGTGCAGAAATACCTCTCACACCTGAGTGAGCCCCAATGCCAACATGGTAGTGGGAATGTGGGAGGAGAGGGCCTGACACACGGTTTGATGGCAAGGCTTAGAAAGTGAACATTCAAAGAAATGGGCAGAACTAACTCTACATTGCATCTAGCGTAAGGGATGGTGAGCTGGTACCAAGAAATATTTCTAATTGTCCTTGATTTAGTTTCTCTTTTCTGGATAGTGCCTTCATGGCTTATCCTTTACCCACTATTTCTTCATGCTTTTAAATGGTACCTTGGCTCATTTGCTGCGGCCATTTTCCAGCATTGCTTGTGCTTTGAGTGCTCTGAGTTATCCAGTTAGAGTAAGGAATGGGACAGTTCTTAAAGTTGTATTTGTGATTATCAAAACTCAGAAGGATAAAGCACACATCTGTTTATGGATTATCCTCTGCAGAATATTATTATGTTTTCCATTCTGTCCTTCAGCCACTCTTGAAAAATTATGTTACCTCTATATTCAGGATTTAGATAATAAGAATGTTTTGGTTTACAGTGTATCTGGTTAATATGGTCTATTCCTAGAATGGTTCCAATTTCTAGTATTATTTCCTTAAGGAAGGAGGCTTAATTAAGGCCTGAGGAAAGGTAAATCCCATCATCTATGATATTTGTGGGAGATGGCATAGGGGATGGAATATGAAGAGAAGTGGGAATCAGGATGGAGAGAAGCACTCAGTATGCCCAACCTCAGGCTGAGGGATGGAGCTGTGAGAATACGAATAATACTTTGAGAACCACTGCCTCTCATGGAATGTCCATATAGGTAAGGCAACAATGGCAACAGAGACCCAGAACACATCAATTCTGATCTAAAGGGTTCATTAATATCACATGCAATACCCATCCGTCCATGTGAGGAAAGCATGGTTGTGTTAGTAGTTTCCAACTTGGGACCAGGAGGGGAAGCTGAAGGCATGGGGTAACTTATTCTGAGTTTCTTTGCTGTCTTTTTTATTCTTGCATGGAAAAAAGAAATCTTTTCTTTTTTAATAAACTTCATCATATATATCTATGTATATAGATATATATGAAATGATTAATTCAGTTGAATTATGTGGGTGGAACAGAAAGAGGTAGAAAAGGCTACCTATAAATCTCAGAAGTGAAACCACTGTGTAAGGTTCTGGATCCTCCTTTTTTTTTAAAGTTTGTATTTAAATTACAGTTATTTAGGGGCGCCTGGGTGGCGCAGTTCTTAAGTGTCTGCCTTTGGCTCAGGGTGTGACCCCAGAGCTCTGGGATCTAGCCCCATGTCAGGCTCCTCCGCTGAGAGCCTGCTTCTTCCTCTCCCACTCCCCCTCCTTGTGTTTCCTCTCTCCCTGGCTGTCTCTCTCTATGTCAAATAAATAAATAAACTCTTTAAAAAATAAATAAATTACAGTTATTTAAATTCCTTAAATGTTTGGTAGAATGTGCCTGTGAATCCATCTGACCCTGCACTTTTGTATTTCGGGAGATTTTTAATTCCTGATTCAGTTATTTTTCTGGTTATCATTCTATTCAAGTTTTCTATTTTTTTTCTGTTTCAGTTTGGTGGTTTCTAGGTTTCTAGACATTTATCCATTTATTCCAGGTTGTCCGGTTGGTTGGCGTGTGGTTTTTCATAATATTCTCTTATAATTGTTTGTATTTCTGCGAGGTTGGTTTTTGTTTCTCCTCTCTTATTTACGATTTTATTTATTTGGGTCCTTTCTCTTTTCTTTTTGATAAGTGTGGCTAGAGGTTTATCAATTTTATTGATTTTTTCAAAGACCCAGCTCCTGGTTTCATTGATATGCTCTCCTGTTTTTTCAGTTTCTGTATCATTTATCTCTGCTCTAATCTTTATTACCTTCTTCTTTCTCCTGGCTTTAGGCTTCGTTTGTTGCTCTTTTTCTAGCTCCTTTGGTGTAATGGTAGGCTGTTTGTGTGAGAGTTTTCGTACTTCTTCAGGTAGGCTTGTCTGTATCCTTCCCTTTTAGGATTGCTTTTGCTACATCCCAAGGTTTTGGACTATTGTATTTACACTTTCTTTTGGTTCCATATATTTTTTATATCCTCTTTGATTTCCTGGTTGACCCATTCAGTGTTCAGTAGCATGCTGTTTAACCTCCCTATATTTGTGGTGTTTTCCAATTTTTTCTTGTGGTTGACTTCCAGTTTCATAGCATTGTGCTCAGAAAAAGTGTACGGTATGATCTCAGTTTTTGTACTGCTTGAGGCATAATTTGTAACCAAGTATGTGATCTCTTCTGGAGATTGACCTATGTGCACTGAAAAGAATATGTATTCTGCTGCTTTAGGATAGAGTGTTCTAAATATATCTGTTAAATCCACCTGGTCCAGTGTGTCATTCAAAGCTATTGTTTTCTTGCTTATTATCTGCTTAGATGGTCTGTCCATTGATGTAAGTGGGTGTTAAAGCCCACTATTATTATTGTATTATTATCAGTGAGTTCTTTTATGTTTATTATTGTCTTATATATTTGTGTGCTCCCACACTGGATGCATAAATATTTACAATTGTTAGGTCTTGTTGTTGGGTTGTCCCCTTTACTATTATATAATGCCTTTCTTCAACTTTTGTTACAGACTTTGTTTTAATGTCTAGTTTATCCAATATAAGTATTGCTACTCTGGCTTTCTTTTGATGTTCATTTGCATAATAAATGTTTCTCCTTTCCCTCACTTTCAGTCTGCTAGTGTGTTTAGTCTAAAATGAGTCTCTTGTAAGCAGCATATAGATGGGTGTTGCTTTTTTTTAAACCTTTTTTTATTTTAAATTCAATCAACAAATAATGTATTACTGGTTTCAGAGGTACAGGCCTGTGATTCATCAGTCTTATATAATACCCAGTGCTCATTACATCACATGCCCTCCTTAATGTCCATCACCCAGTTACCCCATCCCTCCACCTGCCCCTTTCCAGCAACTCTCAGTTTGCTTCCTGTAATTAAGAGTCTCTTATGGTTTGTCTCCCTCTCTGGTTTTGTCTTGTTTTATTTTGTCCTTTCTTCCCCTATGATCCTGTTTTGTTTCTTAAATTCTACATATGAGTGAGATCATATGATAATTGTCTTTCTCTGATTGACTTATTTTGCTTAACATAGTACCCTATAGTTCCATCTATGTCATTGCAAATGGCAAGATTTCATTTTTGATGGGTGCATAATATTCCATTGTGTGTGTGCGTGTGTGTGTGTGTGTGTGTGTGTGTGTGTATCTCCTTTTCTTTATCCACTCATCTGTTGAGGGACATCTGGGCTCTTTCCATAGTTTGGCTATTGGGGACATTCTTGCTATAAACATTGGGGTGCAGGTGCCCCTTCGGATCACTACATTTGTATCTTTGGGGTAAATACCCAGTAGTGCAATTGCTGGGCCATAGGGTAGCCCTATTTTCAACTTTTTGAGGAACCTCCATACTGTTTTCCCAAGTGGCTGCACCAGCTTGCATTCCCACCAACAGTGTAAGAGAGTTCCCCTTTCTCTGCGTCCTCATCAACATTTGTTATTTCCTGATTTGTTAATTTTAGCTGTTCTGACTTGTGTGAGTTGGTATCTCATTGTGGTTTTGATTTGTATTTCCCTGATGCCAAGTGATGTGGAGCATTTTTTCATGTGTGTTGGCCACTTGGATGTCTTCTTCACAGAAATGTCTGTTCATGTCTTCTGCCCATTACTTGATTGGATTTTTTGTTCTTTGGGTGTGGAGTTTGATAAGTTCTTTACATATCTTGGATACTAGCTCTTTATCTGGTATGTCATTTGCAAATATCTTCTCCAAATCTGTAGGTTGTCTTTGGTTTTGTCAACTGTTTCCTTTGCTTTTATTTTGATGAAATCCCAAAAGTTCATTTTTGCCTTCGCTTCCCTTGCCTTTGCAGACAGGTCTAAGCAAGAAGTTGCTGTGGCCAAGGTCAAAGAAGTTGCTGCCTGGGTTCTCCTCTAGGATTTTGATGGATTCCTGTCTCACATTTAGGTCTTTCATCCATTTCGAATCTATCTTTGTGTATGGTATAAGAAAATGGTCCACGGGGCGCCTGGGTGGCACAGCGGTTAAGCGTCTGCCTTCGGCTCAGGGCGTGATCCCGGCCTTATGGGATCGAGCCACATCAGGCTCTTCAGCTATGAGCCTGCTTCTTCCTCTCCCACTTCCCCCTGCTTGTGTTCCCTCTCTCGCTGGCTGTCTCTATCTCTGTCGAATAAGTAAATAAAATCTTTAAAAAAAAAAGTTTAAGAAAATGGTCCAGTTTCATTCTTCTGCATGTGGCTGTCCAATTTTCCCAACACCATTTATTGAAGGGATTGTCTTTTTTCCATTGAATATTCTTTCCTGCTTTGTTGAAGACTAGTTGACCATAGAGTTGAGGGTCCATTTCTGGGTTCTCTATTCTGTTTCATTGGTCTATGTGTTTTTGTGCCAGTACCTTCTGTCTTGATGATTACAGCTTTGTAATAAAGCTTGAAGTATGGCATTGTGATGCCACCAGCTTTGGTTTTCTTTTTCAACATTCCTCTGGCTATTCAGGTTCTTTTCTGGTTCCATACAAATTTTAGGATTATTTGTTCCAGCTCTGTGAAAAATGTTGCAGGTATTTTGATAGGGATTGCATTGAATGTGTAGACTGTTCTAGGTAGCATAGACATTTAACAATATTTATACTTCCAATCCATGAGCATGGAATGTTTTTCCGTTTCTTTGTGTCTCCCTCAATTATTTTCATGAGTGTTCTATAGTTTTCTAAGTACACATCCTTTGCCTTTTTGGTTAGGTTTATTCCTAGGTATCTAATGGTTTTGGGTGCAATTGTAAATGGGATTTACTCCTTAATTTCTTTCTTCTGTCTTGTTGTTAGTGTATAGGACTGCAACTGATTTCTGTGCATTGATTTTATATCCTGCAACTTTGTTGAATTCCTGTATGAGTTCTAGCAATTTTGGTGGGGAGTCTGTTGGTTTTTCCACATAGAGTCTCATGTCATCTGGAAGAGTGAGTTTGACTTCCTCTTTGGCAATTTGAATGCCTTTTATTTCTTTTTGTTGTCTGACTGTGGAGGCTAGGACTCTAGTACTCTGCTGAACAACAGTGGTGAAAGTGGGCATCTCTGTCATGTTCCTGATCTTAGGTGAGAAGCTTTCAGTTTTTCCCTATTGATAACGATATTCTCTGTGGGCTTTTTGTAGATGGCTTTTACGATATTGAGGTATGTTCCCTCTATCCCAACACTGTGAAGAATTTTAGTCAAGAAAGGGTGTTGTACTTTGTCAAATGCTCTTTTCTGCATCAATTGAGAGGATCATATGGTTCTTTTCTTTCTTTTATTTATGTAGTGTATTACTGATTGATTTGAGGAGTGGAACCAGCCTTGCAGCCCAGGAATAAATCCCACTTGGACATGGTAAATAATCCTTTTAATCTACTCTTGGATCCTATTGGCTAGTATTTTGGTGAGAATTTTTGCATCCATGTTCATCAGGGATATTGGTCTGCAATTCTCCTTTTTGGTGGGGTCTTTGTCTGGTTTTGGAGTCAAGGTATGCTGGCCTCATAGAAAGAGTTTGGAAGTTTTCCTTCCATTCCTATTTTTTGAGACAGTTTCAGAAGAATAGGTATTATTTCTTCTTTAAATGTTTGGTAGAATCCCCCTGGGAAGCCATCTGGCCCTGGACTCCTGTGTGTAGGGAGATTTTTTATTACTGCTTCCATTTCCTTGCTGGTTATGGGTCTGTTCAGGTTTTCTATTTCTTCCTGTTTCAGTTTTGGTTTAAAATCTTAGTTTATAATCTCTAGGAATGCATCCATTTCTTCCAGATTGCTTAACTTTTTGGCTCATATTGCTCATAATATGTTCTTACAATTGTTTGTATTTCTTCAGTGTTGGTCATGATCTCTCCTCTTTCATTCATGATTTTATTTATTTGGGTCCTTTCTCTTCTTTTTTTGATAAGTCTGGCCAGGCATTTATCAATCTTATTAATTTGTTCAAAGAACCAGCTCCTAGTATCGTTGATCTGTTCTACTGTTCTTTTGGTTTCTGTTTCATTGATTTCTGTTCTAATCTTTATTATTTCTCTTCTCCTGCTGGGTTTAGGCTTTGTTTGCTATTCTTTCTCCAGCTCCTTTAGGTGTAAGGTTAGGTTGTGTATTTGAGATCTTTCTTGTTTCTTGAGAAAGGCTTGTATTGCTATATACTTCCCTCTTAGGACTGCCTTTATTGCATCCCAAAGGTTTTGAACACTTGAATTTTCTTTTTCACTTGTTTCCATGATTTTTAAAAAATTCTTCTTTAATTTCCTGGTTGACCCATTCATTCCTTAGTAGGATGCTCTTTAGCTTCCATGTATTTGAGTTCTTTCCAAATTTCCTCTTGTGATTAAGTTCCTTTTTCAAAATATTATGGTCTGAAAATATGCAGGGAAAGATTCCAATTTTTGGTACCAATTGAGACCTGATTTGTGACCCAGTATGTGATCTATTCTGGAGAATGTTCCATTTGCACTTGAGAAGGCCCCAGAGAAATATACACTAAGCAAACCAGACAAGACCTGAAACCAGGGAAAAGAAAAAAGAGAGTGAGAGAGAATATAATCAGACAGGAGAGCAGAATAGAGCAATACACTGAATTCTGTGTGTATTTTGGTCTGCTTTTTTGAAAACTAGATCCCAAAATTGTAAAGAAAGAAAACATGTATATGTATAAAAATAAAGTTGAATACAATGAAAGGATAGAATGTAACTGTAGGGGTTCCTGGGTGGCTCAGTCGTTAAGCATCTGCCTTCGGCTCAGGGCATGATTCCGGAGTCCTGGGATCGAGCCCCACATCAGGCTCCTCCGCTGGGAGCCTGCTTCTTCCTCTCCCACTCCCCCTGCCTGTGTTCCCTCTCTCACTGGCTGTGTCTCTCTCTCTGTTAAATAAATAAATAAATAAATAAATCTTTAAAAAAAGAATGTAAGTGTAAAAATGGAAATTAAAAGACATGAAAAAACAAAAGAGAGAGAAAAGTAACAACAACAAAGGAAGGGATATGAGCAGATGTGTGAACAGAACAGAGCAAAACACTATCTCCTGAGTGTATTTTGGTCAGTTTGTTAGAAGAAACTACATCTCAAAATTGTAAAGAAAGAAAAACATATATACAAAAATAAAATTAAATACATTGAAAAGATAGAATGTAACTATAAAGATGAAAATTAAAAATGACTTTAACAAAACAAACGAAAAACCAAAAAAAAAAAGGGAGAAGAAAGAAGAAAAAAAAGAGAAAGAAAGAAAAACAACAAAAAGAAAATATGATCAGACAGGTGACTAGAACAGAGCCATACACTAAGATTTTGGGTCTATTTTGGTGTTAGAAAAACTGCATCCCAAAATTGTAAAGAAAGAAAACATATATATATACACACACAGACACACGCACACACAAGATTAAGTACGATGAAGGAATAGATTATAACTGCAAAAATGAAAATTAAAAAAGATTTTAAAAAGGAGTTGATAAAATAAGAAATTGGTGTAAAAGGAATGAAAAAAACAAAAAAATTAAGGAGGGTACATGTGGTGATGAGCACTGGCTGTTATATACAACTAATACATTGTTGAACACTACATCAAAAACTAATGATGTATTATATGCTGGCTAATTGAACATAATAATAAAAAAATTAAAGTTGAAAGACTGAAGAATCATGGGGAAAAAGCCATGAATTCTATGTGCTGTATTTCCCTAGCACTGGAGTTTTGCAGTTCTCATTGATCCATAAACTTGGTCTTGGCTGGATGTTCTTGCTGATCTTCTAGGGGAGGGACCCGTTGCATTGATTCTCAAGTGTCTTTGCCCCAGGCAGTATTGTACCACCCTTGCCAGGGGGCCAGACAAGGTAATCTGCTTTGGTTTCCTCTATGTGGCTTTTGTTCCCTGAAAGCTTTCTGTGCAGCTTTAGAGGATGAATATGAAAATGGCAGCCTCCCAATCTCCAGCCCCAGAGCCAAAAACTTGGCACCCCACTCCTCAGTGAGCCCTCACAGAAAAGCAATCAATTACTCCTGTCTCCCTGGTCTTTGGCCACACTCCGTGCTCACCTGGCCTTTGACTGAGCATTTCTATCTCAGGCACATGATCCCTTTTCGAATTTCCAAACTCTGCAGACTCCTGCAGCATGCTCCCGTGCCACTCCTTCCATGGGAGGAAGGGGGGAGTCTCTCTGGTTTTCGTGTTCTCTGAGCAGGGGCCCAACTGTGCCACAGTTCACGGTTTATGGCGACCGTGTGCTGAGAGCCCACTCCTGGGCTCACTCTTTGCAGATGGCGTCCCCGCTATGGTGCCTAGGAGCTCTGCCACATGCAGGCACCCCTGGTTTTCCGATGACTCTGAGGATTCTAAGACCACACTGTCCCAGCTAGGGTTCTGCCCCCACTTAGCAGCCTGAGTGATGCCCCTCAGTGAAGTAGACTTCTAAAAGTTCCTATTTTGTGCTCTGCTGCTGTATCACTTGCTGGTAGCTGGCTGACGCAGGCTCCCTCCCCACCTTGGTCTGTCTTCCTATATATCACCTTGGATTCGCTTCTCCGTAACTCCTACCTTGCAGAAAGTGGTCACTTTTCTATTAATAGAGTTGCAGCCATTCTTTTCTTAGATCTCTGGTTGAGTTCTCAGGTGTTCAGAATGATTTGACAGCTATCTAGCTGAAAACCTGGGACCAGATGAAATTAAGGTCTCCTCCTCCTTCGCCATCTTGGACTCTGGGGCAGGGTCTTGCTTTTTCATCCATTCTGACACCCTATGTCTATTGATTTGAACATTCAGTACATTTGCATTCAGAGTAATTATTGGTAGATATGTATTTAGTGACATCTTAGTGCTTGTTTTGTTATTGTTTCTGGAGATCCCGTCTTTTCCTTTTCACTTTTGGTGTTTCTTATCCACTCAAAGAGTCCTCTTTCAGGGAACTGGTTTCTTGTCATGGCTGGTTTTGTGGTCATGAACTCCTTTGTTTTTGTTTGTCTGGGAAACTCTTGATCTCTCCTTATTCTGGATGATAGTTTTGCTGGACAGAGTATTCTTGCCTGCATATTTGTCCCATTCAGCACATTGAACATATCATGCCACTTCCCTTCTGGCTTGCCAAATTTCTGTTGAGATATTTGCAGCTAGCCTAATGGGTCTTCTCTTGTAAGTTAAGGACTTCTTTTGTCTTGCTGCTTTTAAGATTTTTTCCTTATTGATATACTTTGCAAATTTAATTACAAATATGTGTTTGCATTGGCCTGCTCTTGTTGATTTTAATGGGAGTTTTCTGTGCCTCCTGGATCTGGATGTCTGTTTTCTTCTTCAAATTAGGGAAGTTTTCAGCCATTATTTCCTCAAAAAAATTTTTGCCCCCCTTTCTCTCTCGTCTCTGGGACTCCTGTAATATGAATGTTATTACATTTGATGGAGTCACTGAGTTCCCTAAGTCTATTCTTGTGTTGCATAATTCTTCTTTCTCTCTTTTATTCACTTTCTTTACTTTTCTATTATTTTATAAAAGTATTCTATAGCAATTCATTCTGTACTTCCTCCATCCTGCTGTTCATTGCATCAAACCTGCTTCCAATCTCAGCTATGGGATTCTTCATTTCTGAGTGCTTCTTGTAAACTCTTGTATCTCTGTGGTTAAGTGTCTCCCTGAAGTCTCCATTCTTTTTTTTAAGCCCAATGAGCGTCCTTATGATTGTTGCTTTAAATTCCCCACCAGGCATATTATTTATGTCGGTTTTACTTAGATCTGGCTGTGGCTTTATCTTGTTCTTTCATTTGGGATGAATTCCTCCATCTTGACATTTTGTCTAGGTCTCTGCCTTCTCTGTGTTAGAAAAGCCAGTTATGTTTCCTCTTCCTGAGCATAATGGCTATGAAGAAGAGGTCGTGTGGTGTCTGGGCTCTTGGCTCTTCAGGGAGTGTCTCTGGTGTGTGCTATGTGTGCTGTGCTATCATGATTTGGCTGCTCCATCCTTCAGGAGAGTTGTCTGCAGAGGCTCGTCTTGCTTGTAGTAGGCAGCGTTAGGTTCTTAGCAGAATGTGGTGAGTTTTAACTAGGTGTGCTCTGGTCTGCTTATGAAATGAGACTTGATTTACTTCTACTAGAACTGAAGCCCTGCAGAACTCTCTTATCAGGAGATGTGGTGTGGGCAGGGATATGTGCTGGTCTTCCGGTAGAGGGTTGCTCGCTGGGTCTCAGGCAAACTTGACTGAGAAGGTAAGTCCAGCCAGAGTGCAGGGGTTTGGGATTTGGTGTGAGCAAGTTAGGCAACTGGTGTCAGTGCTGTGTTGTTTCCCCACAGGTGGCTCTATGTTTATGCTGTGGCAAAGGGTGCCAGCCAGCTCCTTTGTCCCTGGAGAGGGATCTCCATGAACTCTGCCTCTCAGAGATGCTCTCCAAGAAGAGCAAATAATTCCCCCCTGTGTATCCCAGATGTTCTTCAAAGCATTATTTCCACCTGATCTGCCCCTCAGGCTGTTTGCCTGACTTTTCTCCAGGAGCAACATGGTGACCTTTAAAACTCTAGGCTTTAAGTGCCACTGGTTGCAAGAACTCAGGAAAACAACCCCTCTTCTTTTCTCAGTGAATGGCTTTGGGAAATGTTCTTGTGCATTGTCCCTGTGTGTTCTATACTCCTTGGCCTTCTCCATGACCATGGCTGTCCCCTTCTGCAACACCTGCCATCTTTTCTCCCCTAAACCATGTCTTCATACTTACTACCTTCTCTGATGTGGCCTCTTCTCTCCCCTTAGTTATGGGGTTTGTTCTGTCAGTCTTAAGGTTGATTTCCAGGGTATTTAGGATGATTTGGTAGTTATCTAGCTGTGTTCATGGTATGAGATGAGCCTAGGGACCTACTACTGAGCCATCGTTTGACTCCCCCACCACCCCCATCTCCTACACTACCCCATCCAGGGTATTTAAATTTCTAGATGGAAGACCTAGGGGAAGAAGTGTTATTCCAGCTTGGTGGAAGAGGAAGTCTTTAATGAACTCTTTGAAATCAGAATTATTTTGGAATGAAAGGCATTTCTTTGTGAAAGACATTCCTCATGTGGTAGCCCATGAAAATGATATGAGGATGGATTCACAGAAGAACATTCCTATTATTACTATGCATACAATTTGCACAGAAGGTGTGAATTTCTGGGGAATAAACTACATAGTAGAAGAAAAATCAATGTTTTAGTTTGAGTTAATCCAGAAGCAGACCCAGAAGCAAGGATTTGAAGACAAGTAGTTTATTGGAGAGCTGATTTCATGAAAGACCAGTAGGAAGTAGGGAAAATGATATAGTAAAAAGAACTGTATTACTAAGCCAGTTACCCTTCTGGGAACTTGGAGCCCAGTCTCACTATGGAATTCTTAGTCATAGTGTAGAATATTCTTCACAGTTATTCAAACCCAGAAGAAAAGAAGATGGGGTGTGTGTATGGCAATTCTCTACCCATCACTAGCTGATGATTGCTTGTGGGAGTGTTCGTTTTCTAGCACTTCTTGCTTCTCTTGTGCATGGAAAAATGTGCTCCCAGGCCCAGAACATAGTGCTCTGACAGAGCTTGCCGTAAAC
Organism: Ailuropoda melanoleuca; assembly: GCF_002007445.2. NCBI lineage: Eukaryota > Metazoa > Chordata > Mammalia > Carnivora > Ursidae > Ailuropoda > Ailuropoda melanoleuca. Next base: position 90,958,888 of record NC_048223.1, read on the forward strand.
CCTCTCCAGATTGCCTGACAAGTTGAATACCAAGGTAATATGGTTGGGGTCTGGCACCGTCTTCTTCATTATACCCTTTACACTAATTAGATTTATTTGTACATCACCTTATAGTCATCCTGTCCTATTACTTATTTTTCACTGTAGTCATTGGTCATATTTCTTAAAGTAAGAAAAAAATGGTTATAGCAAAAGGGTAAGTGGGTGAGCTGTAGTTCCTGCTGTTGCCATTGGTCCCAAGGCCAAATAGATATTCCAACATCTCCTTTCATGCTCATTCTTTCTGTATGTTTTTCTTCACCTTTCACCATCAGATTGCTGGTTTCATTTGCTTGTCCTCCTGGGTAACAGACCGTTATACCTGAGAGGTCTGAGCCCCTGGTTACTATGTCCTTAACAGATCATTGTCATGGCTGCTGTTAATTTCCAAAGTTATTACCATGGAAGCAAAAGATATATTCTATTGAGTCTTGTTTAGTTTCTGTATTTCTTCCTTCCTCTATTATATTGTAGAAACCCTGTCTCCTCATGTTAATCAGCGTCAGTTATCCTTGCCTCTTTATACTCCCTCCTTTCACCTTTTTTCATCCCATACAAGATACACAACGTTTTCATCACTGGGAAAAGTTCTTTGGTTCCTGTTGTCAAACCCCACCACTATGTTCAGGTCCTGGGAATCCATGCTGTTTTATTTCACTATAGATTAGTTTTGCTTTTTCTGGAATTTCACATAAATGGAATTGAATATACACTCATTAGTGCCAGGTTTCTCTTCTCAATGTGATGTTTTTGAGATTCATATATTTCATTGTAACAGTAGTTCACTCTTTTTATGATTAAGTAGTATCTCATTCTCTGGATAGGCCACCTGTTGATGGGCAATTTTTTAAAACAATTTTTTGGCTATTGTGAATGAAGCTGTTGTAAACCATGTATACAACTGTGAACATACGTTTTAATTGCTCTTAGGTCAATTCTTGGTCAGTGTGAGATTGCTAAGTTGTATGGTAAATGTATGTTTAATTTTATCTGAAATGGCCACATTGTTTTCCAAGTGATTTATTATTTTATATTCCCAGCCGCAATATGTTAGAATTCCAGTTGTTTTATACCTCTTCTAACCCTGGGTTTTATCCATGCTTTTAACATTTAGCCATTCCGGTGGGGTTGCGATTTTCTACAATTTTTAAATTTATAAGAAAAAGTTAATTCTGCCTCTTGCATAGTAGATCATATTTTAATGCCCCTCAGAAGGATCCTTGGAAAGTATTAGTAAAATTAAGTATTCCCTTATTTTTTGCTGACTGCCGGCTGCACACCAAAGGGAGCACTAATTTTGACTCTCTCACAGAGGAGTATACTCATGTTTTTATCAATGCTGCTCTCAAATTCCCAGTCCCTGAGGATGGCTGGGTCAGCACCAAATGGAGAGGAAACTTTAATATATATATTTTTTAAGAGACTAAAGAATTTGTAGCAAAACATATAATTCAACCAATTTGGAATAGTCCAGTTACTATTTTATCAAATATTTGTTTTCTCATTCTCAGTTTTTTATTATTAAAAAAATTTTTTTTATTATGGTATACTAGTCACCATTAATTTTTGATGTAGTGTTCCACGATTCGTTGTTTGCATATAACACTCAGTCTTGATCTAATGAAAACCTCACCTATATTTACCTTTCTGAGTCCTCCATGGTAATTGATCTGTTTGCCCTTCAGTGCTGATAGAGCCCTTATGATCAGTAGACTGTGATGATGACATTGATAACGATGACGTGGTACGAGGCGCCTGGGTGGCTCAGTCGTTAAGCATCTGCCTTTGGCTCAGGGCATGATCCCAGTGTTCTGGGATAGAGCCCTGCATCAAGCTCCTCTGCTGGGAGCCTGCTTCTTCCTCTCCCACTTCCCCTGCTTGTGTTCCCTCTCTCCCTGGCTGTCTCTCTCTGTCTGTCAAATAAATGAATAAAATCTTTTTTAAAAAATGATGACGTGGTGGTGAAGATGGTGAATATAATGATGGAAAGTGTGGTGTTGATGGTTGCCTTGCACAGTCCCAGCAAGTATAGGTGCTCAATAAATATATATTGAAAGATTAAGTGAATGAATGAAAAATGGCTTTTATGGAAGATTTAATACCTGCCTAATACTATGCTAATTTGAGTTTATCTCATTATTCTTAAAATGATCCTTTGCTGTGGTTAATTCTATTTCCCCCTTATTAAAGAAATGGATAGTAAGGCATATAATAACTGCCTACCTGAGTCAGATGTAGTCACTCAGAATTCTAGTTCGTATGCAATACCTAGATTTGGTTGTTTCTTCAATGTGATATTTGCCTAGGTTATCAGAATCTCAGGGATTAGGGTTAGAGTGAATATTAATTTTCCGGACACCCTGTTTGGTACTTTAGCCCTGCTGACTCCTAATAAACGTTTGTCTGGCTGTAAAAGGCATTAAATGAGCAGCATAGTACTGTAGCTCTTTCAGTGATCATGTTGTAGGTGGACTTCTTTGTGCATATATTCCCCAGGAAGTTAACTGAAAGGAGATTGTGCCCAGGTCAAGGTAGTGTTCCTGAGTTCCCTGGCCTAATACCATCAAGGATTATCTTAATAACATGGCAATTTAACCATGGCCTGTGACAAGTTACAACTGTGGAATATATAGCTGAACAATTGCTGAAATCTAACTAAATATTTCACATGCATTTAAAGTCACAATAATGTGTATAATAATGAGTAATGCTTAAGATATCATGCTAAGGAAAAAAACAAAATCGAGTATGAAATTTTAGCTAACCGAGGCCAAGCCTCACCTTGCCTTCCCCTCCCTGACTGATCACATGGTATTCTATACTTTCTAACAGGAGCAGGCAGTTTCTTCTATGTTTAGCTCTGGGTGTTGCTGAGAGAAGGGTCCTTCTGATGCAGTGCTCCACATCTTGGGTACTCCTGACGCAAGCCACCTTCTTCTGCACTTGCTCCTCCATCACATCTTCACCTTTCCATGTGGAAAAGCTTCCTTGTTTTACTGCATCAGCAATGAAAAGCTGCTGACATGCAAATCTGAAGCTCTGTGCTATTTTTGCCACAATGCTATTTGGTCGTGAAACAAGATGGACCCAATGGTGAGCAGAGTGTAGGTCCCCAAATCTTATAGATACTGAAGAGACAAGGGCAGAAAGTAAAGGCATGCCTGGTGTCCTGGGGTAGCTAATTGATTTCTGTTGAGGACAAGAGTTACTGGTGCGACCCTTATATTTATCTTCCCATTGTCTATGGTAATGCTGACTCCCAGATGTCTGCACTGTTCTCTGCCAACTTTTTGAAGGACATTATATGACAATTTCCCAAGGGTTTTTAAAGTCCTAAGTTGAATATTGATAGTACTTTGAGATAAAAATCCAGACTACAATTTTCTACATGTGATGTTTGCACTGAGACCACAGCATAGTTGTTGAAAGAACAGATTTTATGGTGAGAAAGAGCTTGAATATACCCTGGTTTTCATAAGGCTTTTGGAAAGATACTGGGGAAGACCACCTTTCTTGGTCAATCATTCTTCATGCTTCCATCAAGTTTGTGATTCTTTCATTGCATATTTTCATTTGAAGAATATTTTCGTTGTGCTGCCCAATCTATTTGAAAAAGGAAAGCACACATTTTTCCTCTTCAGAGAAGAAGGGGGAATGCTAGGTGGTTTCTGTAACATCTCTAACCTGGCAGGCCCCTCTCTTTTTAAAAAGAATCTGGGCAGTGGATCCCCAGATTCTTTCTAGATGCAGAAGGGGAAGAGATGTGCGCCCGAGGGTGGAGAAGCTGTATCCATAGCAATCACTGGCTTGGAAAGCTGTTTCTTTTCCTGGGTATGTCAGCTGGGATTCTGTGGCAGGAGTGACCCATTTTTCTGTGGCCTCTGACTACCCATCAACAGCCAGAGAAGGGGACTAAACTTCCAAGGTGTATTTGCAGGCTACTCTGGTACATATGGGAGCTATTTGGAAGTTTGTTCTGCTTGAATCTGCCCAGATTAATATTGATCTTAGATAGTCAAGGCAAATATAGAAACTTTCATGAGTTTTCATGTGGGTCCCACCTTTCCACAAATGGACAGTTTTTCGTTTTTTGTTTTGAGAGGGAGAGAGAGAGAGTGTGTGTGCCCACCTGAGCATGGGTGAAGTGTAGAGAGAGGCATAGGTAGAGGTGGAGAGAGAATCTTAAGCACACTCTGCCCTGAGCATGGAGCCAGACACAGGGCTCCACTCCACAATCCTGAGATCATGACATGAGCCAAAATCAAGAATTGGACGCTTAAGTGACTGAGGCACCCAGGTGCCCCAACAAAATCATTTTTATAACATCTTCCCATCTACCCACTCTGCTTTCAATCCAGGTCACACCTGGAAGTGAGGGAAAATAAAGAATAATGGCAGATGAGTTACAGAATCTAGAGCAAAGTGAAACTATGCAATTTAATGCTCAGTTAAAGGTTCATTGGCATGGGGTTTTAATTCTATTCAGTGCAGTCTTCATGGTGCAGAAATACTCATCATAACTGAGCAAGTCCCAGCACCAACACGATGGTGGGAAGGTGGGAGGAAAGCTCTCCATGTATTTTGATGGAAAGGTTACCAAATGGAACACTCGAAGAAATAGGCTGAGCTAATTCTACATTACATCTAACATCAGGGGTGTTATTGAGCTGGCCCAAGAAATGTTCCAAATTGTCCTTGGTATAGTTTCTCTTTTCCGAACAGTGGCTTCTGGCTCTCCAATACCTGGTATTTCTTTATGGGTTTTGTTTTGTTTTGTTTTTGCTTAATTGACCTTGAGATCTCACTTATCAAAGACATTTTTCAGTGTTCCTTGTGCTTGGGGTATTTAGTTAGCCAGCTACAGTAAGGAAGGGGATAGTTCTTAAAGTTGTGTTTGTGATTATCAAAACATGGAGGGATAAAGCAAACATCAGCTTGTGGATTTTCCTCCACAGAATATTATTACATTTGCCACACTGTCGCTCATCCACTCTTGACAAATTAGGCTACAGCTATATTCAGGTTTAGATTATAAGAGTATTTTGGTTTATAGTGTATGGTTAATATAGTCTGTTACCAGAAAGGTTCCAATTTCTAGTATTATGTCCCTAAGGAAGAAGGCTAGGTTAAGGCCTGTGGAAAGGTAAATCCTATCATCTTTGTTATTGTGAGAGACCGAAGTAGGGGATGCGAAATTGAACCGGAAGTAGGGATCAAGATGGAGAGAAGCACTCATTAGGCCCAACCCCAGGCTGAGGGTGGAGTTTTGGATTACTAATAACACTTTGAGAATCACCGTTCCTCATGGATTTTCCATAAAAATAAGGCAACAATGCCACTGGGGACCTGGAACATATCCCTTCTGATCTAGAGGTCTCATTAATATCACACTCAATACCTATCCTCACACGTGAGGAAAAGTATAGTAGTGTTAGCAGTTTCCACTTTGGGGCCACGAGGCAAAACTGACAGTATAGGGTAATTTATTCTATCTGGGCATCTTTGTTCTCTTCTTAATGCATGCATGGAAAAAGAATTTTTTTCCTTTTTAATGAACCTGACTTTATATGTAGAATGACTGAATTGAATTATGTGTGTGGCATAGAAAGAAGTAGAAAAAGCTATCTATAAATCTCAGAAGTGAAACTACTTTGTAAGGTTCTACCTTCCCCCACTTCTCTTACTTTCTTGGTAGGGTTTCTTGTGCTTGTCTCACCTCTGATGTGTGGATGCTCCAGGTACTGGGGACAACACCTATGGCTCTTTGCTGTGTTTTTAGCACAAGATTCTTAAGTATCTTTACCTCAGTACCTTTCCAAAATGAAATGGAATGTTACATTTTGCAAGGTCAATATTTTACACAAAGTATGGAAGAGCCCTCAATAACCTCTTCCCTCCCCAAACTTTGAAATGGGGCGAAGTTCACATTTTTGAGTTCACACCTCTTCTGATAACACCCTTACAGCTGATTACATGTAATAGTTTTACTTTTAATGGAGGGGAACTACTTAGAGGGGAAGATGAACCATGTGCCATGGCAAGAAAACTAATTTATTTAATCCCCTTTTAGGAAATGGGATCCTTTTGGCTGGGCTTGAGACATCACCTCACCAATAATTAGTATTATATTAGTCGGTGTCATAAAATCAGTGTCCAAGATTCCTACGATTCAGTAAACCAGGATGATCTCTTTCCACACGTGTGACCCTGGGGACTCTGGACTGACAACATAATCAAATTCTGTTTTCTTATCCAGCACTTATCATTGCTTGGAGACAAGCTCCTGAGAAGAATTCTAAGGAACCAGAGGAGATAACTTGGAATTCTTCAGCCTCCCAATATGACTGGACTGCTCAACATTGGATGGAGGTATCTACCAGACTCTTTTTCCTTAGTTGGGAGGGAGTTCAGGCCACCCACAAGGCAGGGAAGGAAAGTGGCCAGTGCGGGCATAGTGGGGGAGCCTGTGCTCAGACCGATCAAGAGGCATACTGCCAGGGTAAGCACCTGCGGCATCCTCAGAAGGCTGGCTTCTTCCGAAAGCATGCTTCACCTTTGTCCATCATGTCCGCTATGGGGGAAAGATACAGCTACCAAAAATAGAGGAGCTCTGCTTTCTCCTCATAACCATCTTAGTTTGACTCTTTGTTTTGAACTATCAATCACAGTCAATGAGGGGGTTTTATTTCCTAAGTAGCGTCTCATTCATAGACATCCTGAAACAGGACTCACAATAGGCCTGGTTGTCAAGGACACTAAAGGTGGAGAGTGATTCTAGATTCAGGCAACTCCAGGAACTTCAGCATCTGGGTGTTTGGATTCTCTTTCCACTGCTCTCTCATTGACCCTCAAGCCACATTCTTCATGTCTGCAACTTTATGGCCTTCTACTAAATGGTGTTCTTTATACTCTTCATTTCTATCCCTCTATTTTTCAGTGGCACAGGATCCATAATGACTGTGACACTTTCTTGCGGTACATCTCAGTGCACTCTTTCACAAGGTATGAAAAGAGTTTCCACAATTTCCAAAAAACTTCATACAGCAGAATATTCTTTTTTCCCACCTTATGGGGATATAATTGACATATAACCTTGTGTAAGTTTAAGGTGTACAAAGTGATGATTTGATACACACATATATTATGAAATGTTTACCACAGTAAGGTTAACCAGCACGACCTTCACATAATTACCATTTTGTTGTTATGGTAAGGATATTAAAAACTCTACTCTCATAGCAATTTTCAAGTGTGCAATACAGTATTGATAACTATAGTCACCTTCCTATACTTGAGATCCCCCTAACCTAACTCATTTCATAACTGGAAGCTCAACACTTTGACCAACATCTCCCCATCTCCCCCACCACTCAGCTCCTGACAATCACCATTTCACTGTCTGTTTCTAAGAGTTAGATGTCTTTAGATTTAACATACAAATGAGATCTTTCAGTATTTGCTTTTCCCTGTCTTGCTTATTTGACTTAGCAATAAAATATACATCAGCAGATTTATGACAAAGATGACAGTCTAATGCAGTAGGGAAGTGAAAGTCCTGCAATAAATGTAGATGGTGCTGCATCAAGGGGGTATTCAAATGGAGAAAATACGACTTGACCCTTACTCTTTAGCATACCAAAAAAAAAAAAAAAGAAGTTAAAAGAGGAGAAAAGAAATGAAGAAGATGAATGGTATATCTAAATGTAAATGATAGAACAATCATCTAAAAGAAAACACGGCAGAATATCTTAATGTGTTTGGGGGAAAGTAAAAAAAAAAATTTTTTTTAAGATCCAGCAATCACGCTTCTTTTTTTTTCAAAGCATATTTATTTTATTTTATTTTTTTATTATGTTAGTCACCATACAGTTCATCCCTGGTTTTTGATGTAAAGTTCAATGATTCATTAGTTGCGTAAAACACCCAGTGCACCATGCAATACGTGCCCTCCTTACTACCCATCACCAGCCTATCCCATTCCCCCACCCCCTCCCCTCTGAAGCCCTCAGTTTGTTTCTCAGAGTCCATAGTCTCTCATGCTTCATTCCCCCTTCTGATTACCACCCCCTTTCTTTATCCCTTTCTTCTCCTACCGATCTTTCTAGTTCTTATGTTCCATAGACGAGAGAAACCGTATGATAATTGTCTTTCTCTGCTTGACTTATTTCACTTAGCATTATCCAGTGCCATCCATATTGCAGCAAATGTTGAGAAATCGTTCTTTTTGATAGCTGAGTAATATTCCATTGTATATATGGACCACAGCTTCTTAATCCAGTCATCTGTTGAAGGGCATCTCGACTCCTTCCACGATTTGGCAATTGTGGACAATGCTGCTATGAACATTGGGGTGCATATGGCCCTTCTCTTCACTACGTCTGTATCTTTGGGGTAAATATCCAGTAGTGCAATTGCTGGATCATAGGGTAGCTCAATTTTTAACTTTTTGAGGGACCTCCACACTGTTTTCCAGAGTGGCTGTACCAACTTGCATTCCTACCAACAATGTAGGAGGGATCCCCTTTCTCCACATCCTCTCCAACAATTGTTGTTTCTTGCCTTGTCAATGAAAGTAAAAAAAAATTCTTAACCAAGACAAAAGAATTTGCCATAAAAACAGTGGTATTAAGCACCTCTATTTATTGCAAGACAGCATTAATGAAATGAAAGGCCAAGTCAAAGTGTGGGAGAAGCTATTTTTAACCTGACAAATCTACAAATCAGTAAGGAAAGACAATAGAACAAAAGAAAACTGGGCAAAATATTTACAGAGTCCCTTCACAAAAAGAGATTATACAAATGGCTGGTATTATATTAAAATATTCAGGGTATTTAATGATGAGGGAAATATAAATTAAAACCACACTACAAAATTATATTTCACACAAATCAAAAAGGTTAAAACGTAAAATTCATCTGACTCAAGGTTTACACTTTGCCTCCCCTTCTGCACCCCACTGAACCACTCAGGGTGCTAGCAATGAGTCTTCTTCCAAGCACAGTGGAAAACCAATTCAATAGGTCCTTCCAATTTGATAAGCAATCCTCATCTGAAACACCCTTCTCCCTCATTATGCAACTGCCAGGTGATTATTAACTCCCAATCTTTGGCACACATCAGTGTCACCTAAGGGTTTGTAAAAATACAGATTACTGGGCTCCATCCCAAGAGTTTCTGACAGTGTAGATGGTACCCACAAATTTGCATTTATAACAAGTTACCAGGTGATGTATTGCTACTGGTGTAGGGACCACACTTTGAGACCCAATGAAATATTTCACTCCTTTGACATCATTCCAATTCTCTTCCAGTAAGTGTGAATTCATCTTTCATGAAGATTATCAGTGGGGGAAATGAAGCTGGGGAAATAAAGCTTTTTTACCTCCAGGAACAAAGCGGTGTATAGGCAAATCAATGCAGTGGGAAATAGTAGTCTCAAGTGAGGGGCTTATTGGAATGGAGCTGTTTGTAGGAAGTAGGGATAAAAGAATAAAGAGGCAGAGTGACAGGCAAGAGGAAGTTTGTTTGTTTTTGCTTACTTGGTGTGTCAACTGGCTTTAAGAGCCAAAAGCAGAAGTGGCTTCAGAGTTAGTTAGTGGTAATTGTGATAGAGCATTATCAGGGAATTCTGCAGGGCTGCATGGGACCCTTGTCATCCCTGAACACCATGAGTAAGGAGCTACCACACAGATTCTCTGTGCACTTGGGCTTATAATAAGAAGTAACAAATTCATTTCCTAGCCTACCAGTGACTGCAGTGGGGATAAATTAGCAGATAATCAATTCTTCAGGGAATATTTTTTAATTGTTTAGTTCAACTTGAAAATACTTTTCTGTGAAACTTACATGCTTGTGGGAAATCATAAACTATTGCCATCATTATCTTGTTGATACTCTAATTAATGCAGGAAAAAGGTTTTCAGGCATTTCCCCTCCCAAAACCTCAGTGAGTCTGCCCTTTGAATACAGAATGGGACTAGGCAAAGCAGTTACAATACAAAAGGTATGCAAGTAATTTATTAATACAGTGACTGAGTATTGGGCTTTGACTGGCAAAGAAGAAAAGTGAGTCGAGACCAGAAGGTGTTCAAAACCTAGAGGTCCAAGACTGGGATGTAGGTGATATACAAAAATAAAGAAGTAATTAAGTAATGTTAGAATCTAGTTTCAGGCACGTTGGGTAAACATGTTCTACCTTGTCTCCTTCACTGAAAATGAGTATGAAACAGAATGGGGGGGGCAGCCATGAGAGGATTCTGCACTGTGAATCAAGCAGGAGGATTGGAAAGAAGTGCCACCAAATCAGTTGTGTGTTCACCATGTTTTCTGTCCTCTGGTTCTCCTGCTTCTTGGTCCAGTTACAAAAGTGAGCAGCAGAGAAGAGTAACTAAGACCCCATGCTTCTGGCCACAGAACTTAAAAGAGGCACTTCAGGGGCATGAGGTGCATAGGGGAGATTATAATGAGAAGGAACTGGAGGAAAGAGATCCCACTAATTTGCTCAATAACTCAAAGATGTTCTCCCAAGCTATGCATGACTGGATCTGATCTTAGCATAATCAAGGCTTGAAAACTGAATTACCGAAAGATTTCTGGCCCGACCCAGACTGCCACTGGGTGGTGCACATGTGAGACAGATCTGAAAAGATTTGCAAAGGTTTTGAAAACTGCACTGACATTGAAACTGCAGCCTATGGGGGATGGGGGGAACGTATGGCCTGAACCGAATCAGGTCCATTACTTGCAAAAATAAAGAAATCAACATTTTCAAACGGATGTTTAAAAAGACTCAGAGCCTGTAAACCTGATATCCCAGTTCAAATTTACTCACCAAATGAAGAACCAGGAAAAACTTGATTCTCTTGGGAAAAGATAGTCAAATACATCAACTCTCACATGACAAAGATGTTGAAATTATCTGACAAAGACTTTAAATCAATTATTTAAAAATATTCTAACAAGCAATTACAAGCACTTGTAAAATGAATGGAAACATAGGACTCTGCAATTATGCTTAAAGAAGAAGCCAATGGAAATATTAGAACTGAAAAATAAAGTGACTAAAAGTAACACTCACTGACTGAGCTCAAAAGCCTAAGTGGAGGTGTCATAAAATTGTCCATGAAAGTGAAAATAGATCAGTAAAAATGATCGCACCTGGAAAAGAAAGAGGAAAAAAGGCTTAAAACCAATGAAGAGAATCCCAGGGAGTCGTGGAAGAATAAAAGGTAAAACTTCTTGTCATCAGAAGGACAAGCACAAAGTGTTCAGTGCTGAAAAAGGTATTTCAAGAGATAATGGATGAAAACTTCCTAAATTTAGCAAACCGCATAAACCCACAGATTCAAAAAGCTGAAAAAAACCTAAACAAGATAAATCCAAAGAAATTTCATGCTCAGACCAAACATAGTTGAAAGCTAAAGACAAAAAAATATATATATATATATTCAAATCAACCAGAAAAATAAAGGTGTATTAGCTGTAAGGGAAGAAATATTTGAATGACTGCAGATTTCTAACCAGAAACTGCAGAAGGACGTTGCATGAGTTTTCAATTGCTGAAAGAGAAGACCTAGTGTCAACTTGAAATTTTCTATTTAGCAAAAAGCACCTTTAGAAATGAAGGTAAAGCGAGGGTGTTTTGAGATGAAGGAAAACTAAGAGAATTGTTCTCACCAGAGCTGCTATAAAAGAATTGCTAAATGATGTTCTTTATTATTGTTGTTGTTGTTCCTATTTTATTTCTTTATTTTTATTTTTTAATTTAATTAATTTTTTATTTTTTATTTTATTGTTTTAGCTAAAGAAAGTATTTAAAGGCAGAGAGGAATGATACCAGAAAAAAAAATTACATTGGGGATAACAAGCAAGAGAAATGGTAAATATCTTGGTACATATTCTGCTTTTGACTTCTTGAAAAATACATTTGATGGTTGAAAGGAAGAATGGTGACATTGTCTGGAGAGGTTTTTCAGTGTATCCCGATATAATATAGAAGATAATTATAACATAAAGAGGAGGAGGGTACAGGGATCCATGTGGTTCAAAGATTTCTAAATTCTACTTAAATGGTTAAGTGTTAATTCTATTTGTACTATGGAAAGTTAAATATGGAAATTGTAATTTTCCTAGTAACCAGCTAAAGTAATCTATACCAATAGATATTATTTTTAAAAACCTAATCAAGTAAAATGGAAGAATTGTGATATTCTATGAACTCAAATGAAGGTGGGATTTGGAGATACAAAGGAAGGAAAAACAGAGGAAAAAACATGTTAAACAAATTTTAAAAATGGTACACCCAAATCTAAAGAAATCAATAATTGCATTAAGTGGAAATGACCTAAACTCACCCAACTAAAAGACAGAGATTGGCATAAGAAATACTGCAAGACTCCACTTATGTGGGGTATCTAAAGTACTCAAACTCTTAGAAATAGAAAGCAGAATGGTGGTTGACAGGGATGGGAGGAGGCGGAAAGGGGAGTTGTTTGATGAATACAGAGTTTGAATTTTGCAAGGTGAAAAAGCTTGAGAGATTTGTTACACAGCTATGTGGATATATTTAATGCTACAGTATTCTACACTGAAAAATGGTTCAGGTGGTAAATTTTATGTTATGTGCTTTTTACTACAATGAAAAGGCAGAGACTGTCAGATTAAAAACATAGAAATGAACAAACAAAACATGACCAAACTAAATGTGGTTTATAGGAAACTAATTTGGGATACAATGAGATAGGTAGTTACAAATAAAAGGATGGAAAATGACATAGCATGCAAATGCTAATCAAAATAATGTTAGAGTAGCTATATTCATATAAGACAAATACACTTCAGAACAAAGATAATTATGAAGATTTAAAGAGAAAGATAACATATGATAAAATTGTCAATTCATGGGAGGAGTTAAGATGGTAAAGGAGTAGGAGGACCCTGAGCTTGTCTTGTCCCTCAAACACAGCTACATACTTATCAAATTATTCTGAACACCCAAGAAGTCAGTCAGGGGTCTGAGAGAACAAAACCTTTAAGTAAGTAGAAAACCTTTTGGAAGGTAGGAGGTGTGGAAGTTCATTTGGGGAAGATATAGCTGTGGATGTAGTGGTGGGGAGGGAGCCTGCCTATGGAGGCTACTGCAAAGTATTAGAAGTGGTGTAGCACAAAATCTGAACTTTTAAAAGTTCACCACCATGAGGATTGTGCCTGGATTAAAGGTGCTCAGGTGGCAAAAGGGGCCAGAGTGACAGAGTGGTCTGAGAATCCCCAGGGTCACAGGAAGAATGGGTCGCAGCAAGGTGCAGCACTGTTCCCAGGCATGGGATCTGGGAAGCTGGTAGAGAGCAGCAGATCTTGGTGTCATCTTTCTGCTCTGAATTGCAAACCTTTCCTAGGATAGGCCAGCAGGCATGGTGAGGCCCTCCCTTGGAGGAACAGTGGGGGTCTGTGCTGTAGGCATCCCTGAAATTTGGAGGGTTTTTTTTTGAAGATTTTATTTATTTATTTGACAGAGCGAGACAAGGAGAGAGGGAACACAAGCAGGGGGAGTGGGAGAGGAAGAAGCAGGCTCCCAGCAGAGGAGTCTGATGTGGGGCTTGATCCCAGAACGCTGGGATAACGCCCTGAGCTGAGGCAGATGCTTAACAACTGTGCCACCCAGGTGCCCCTGAAATTTGGAGTTTCAAGAAACTTGGCTACACACCTGAGATAACAAGGCCATGGCACTGGCAGGGTGAAGACAGTATTCAGATGGAAACTGGGGATACAAATTGGGCAATTGATTGCTCTTCTGTGAGCTCACTGGAATGGGGCAGGAATCTTTCAGCTCTGAGGTTAGAGAGCAGGGGACAGCCATTATCATCCAGGCCTTCAGTGATAAAGACTTTGGGAGAAAACAGCACCACCTAGTGGAGGGTGAAGCTGTGTATACCATGAGTGCCCCCCACCCCCAAGCATTTCCACTGAAATAAGTCATCCTAAGAATCAGCTCATTAGGCCCCTCCTGCAAAGAACCAGCACAAACAACTAAAACAACTAGCTTGCACGAAATTTATTGATCAGAGTGCTGCAAAGCTTCAGCTCTAGGGGAAATAGGATTGAGCTTCCTTTTTACTTTTATTCTTTCTTTTATTTTTCTTGCTTTTTTTCATTTATTTTCTTGTATTTCCCATTCCTTTTAAAAATTTTATTATTAATTTTTAAATAAATATATACACACACATATATACATATATATACACACATATGTATATACATGTGTATATATACATATATACACATATACATGTGTGTGTGTATATATATATATATGCTTTTCATATGTATTTTTAATTTTTTTTGGTCTACTTTCATTTTAATCTATTTTATTTTGGGATCTAGATTCTTTTAACAAGCAGACCAAAACACACCCAAGATCTAGCTTTGTTTTGTTTTGGTTTAGTTTATTTTTTTAGTTTTCTTGTGTTGTGTTTTTTTCCCCCCTTATTTTTTCTTTGTTTCTGTTTTTTGTTTGTTCACTCTTTTTGTTTTGTTTTTATGTTCTTTTTTCTCTTCCTTTTTTTCTTTTCTGGACGAAATGACAAGGTGGAGGAATTCACCCCAAAAGAAAGCACATGAGGTAGAACTCTTGGCCAGGGATTTAATCAATACAGAGAAAAGTAAAATGTCTGACCTAGAATTTAAAACAACGATTATAAGGATGCTAGCCGGGCTTGAAAAAAGCATAGAAGACACTAGAACATCTTTTAAGACACAGATAAAGAACTAAAATCTAGTCAGACTAAAATTTAAAATACTATAACCAAGATGCAAGTACAAATGGAGGCCATAAAAGCAAGGATGTATGAGGCAGAGGAGTGAATTAGTGATATACAAGATAAAATAATGGAAAATAATGAAGCTGGAAAGAAGAGGGAAAGAAAGCTAATGGATCACGAAGGTAGGCTTAGAGAACTCAGTGACTTAGTAAAACATACTAACATTCATATCATAGGAGTCTCAAAAGATGAAAAGTAAGATAAAGGGGCAGAAGTTTTATTCAAACAAATTAGGTCTGGGGGCGCCTGGGTGGCGCAGTCGTTAAGCGTCTGCCTTCGGCTCAGGGCGTGATCCCGGCGTTCTGGGATCGAGCCCCATCAGGCTCCTCCGCTATGAGCCTGCTTCTTCCTCTCCCACTCCCCCTGCTTGTGTTCCCTCTCTCGCTGGCTGTCTCTATCTCTGTCGAATAAATAAATAAAATCTTTAAAAAAAAAAAAAAAAAAAAAAAACCAAATTAGGTCTGAAAACTTTCCTCATCTGCAGAAGGGCACAGACATCAAAATTCAAGAAGTACTGAGAACTCCCATTAAATTCAGCAAAAGTGGGCCATCACCAAGCATATCATAATCAAATTCACAAAATACACAGACAAAGCAAGAACCCTGAAGGCAGCAAGAGGAAAAAAGTCCTTAGTCTACAAGGGAAGACAGGTCAGGTTTGCAGCAGATCTGCTCACAGAGACTTGGCAGAGCAGAAAGAAGTGGAAGGAAATATTCACCACAGCAAATGAGAAAAATTTGCAGCAAAGAATTATTTATCTAGTCAAGCTGTCATTCAAAATAGAAAAGTCTCAAATACACAACCTAACCTTACCCCTAAAGGAGCTAGAAAGGGTAGCAGAAAAAAAAAAGACTAAAGCCAGCAGAAGATGGGAAATAATAAAGATTAGCGCAGAAATAAATGATATAGAAACAAACAAACAAAAAAAACCCCAATAGAACAGATTAACAAAACTCAGAGCTGGTCTTTCGTAAGAATAAAATAGATAACCCATAGTTGGACTTATCAAAAAGAAAAGAGAAAGGACCCAAATAGATAAAATCACAAATGATAGAGGAGAGATCACAACCAACACCACAGAAATACAAACCATTATAAGAGAATACTATGAAAAGTTATATACCAACAAATTGGGCAAACTGGAAAAAATGGACGCCTTCCTAGAAACTAGCAAACTACCAAATTGAAACAGGAAGAAGTAGAAAATTTGAACAGACCCATAACAAGCCAAGAAATGGAATCTGTTATAAAAAATCTCCCAATAAACAAAAGTCCTGGGCTGGTTGGCTTCCAGGGAAATTCTAGCAGATTTTTAAAGAAGAGTTAATACCTCTTCTTCTGAAGTTGTTCCAAAAATAGAAATGGAAGGAAAACTTCCAAACTCATTCTAAGAAGCCAGGATTACCTTGATTCTAAAATCAGACAAAGGCCTCAGTAAAAAGGAGAATTAAAGACTATTATCCCTGGTGAGTATGGATTCAACAATTCTCAATGACACACAGCAAATTGGATTGAACAGTACATTAAAAGAATTATTCCCCAAGATCGAGTGGGATTTATTCCCGGGCTGCAGGGCTGGTTGAATATTCCCAAATCAATCAATAGGATACACCATATTAATAAAAGAAAGGATAAGAACCAAATATTCCTGTCAATAGATTCCAAAAAAGCATTTGAAAAAATACAGCATCCGCTCCTGATAAAAACCCTCAACAAGGTAGGGATAGATGGAATATACCTCAACATTGTAAAAGCCATATACAAAGACCCACAGCCAATATCACCCTCAATGGTGAAAAACAGAGCCTTTCCCTACAATCAGATATAAGAGAATGATGTCCACTCTTACCATTACTATTTAACATAGTACTAGCAGTATTAGCCTCAGCAATCAGACAAGAAAGAGGAATAAAATGCATCCAAACTGGCAAGGAGGAAGTCAAACTTTCACTATTTGCAGATAACATGATACTCTATGTAGAAAATCTGAAAAACTTCACCCAAAATTTCCTAGAACTCATGTATGAATTCAGCACGGGATATAAAATCAATGTGCAGAAATCTGTTGCATTTCCATACGCAAATAATAGAACAGCAGAAAAAGAAATTAAGGAATTGATCCCTTTGCAATTGCACCAAAACTAATAAGATATCTAGGAATCAATCTAACTAAAGAAGTAAAAGATCTATACTCTGAAAACTCTAACACACTTATGAAAGAAACTGAAGAGGACACAAAGAAATAGAAAAGCACTCATTCTCATGGATTAGAGAACAAATATTGTCAAAATGTCTATATTACCCAAAGCAATCTACACATGAAATGCAATCCCCATCAAAATACCACCAGCATTTTGCAAAGAGCTAGAACAATCAATCCTAAAAGTTGCGTGGAACCACAAAGGACCCTAAAGAGCCAAAGCAATTCTGAAAAGAAAAAACAACTGGAGGCATGATGATTCCGGATTTCAACTATATTACACACGTGTAGTCATCAAGACAGTACTTTACTGGCCCAAAAACAGACATATAGATCAATGGAACAGAATAGGGAACCCAGAAATGGACCCACAACTACGTGGTCAACTAATCTTTGACAAAGCAGGAAAGAATAGCCAATGGGAAAAAAGACAATCTCTTGAACAAAAGGTGTTTGAAAACTAGGCCACAACATGCAGGAGAATGAAAGAATAGCCAATGGGAAAAAAGACAATCTCTTGAACAAAAGGTGTTTGAAAACTAGGCCACAACATGCAGAAGAATGAAACTTACTTACACCATACACAAAAATAAATTCAATATGGATGTAAGACCTTAAAGTGATATAGGAAACTTTCAAGGTCTTAGAGGAGAACACAGGCAGAAACCTCTTTGACCTCAGCTGTAGCAACATCTCATTAGACACGTCACCAAAGGTAAGGGGAAAAAAAGCAGAAATGAACTATTGGGACTTCATCAAGATAAAAAGCTTCTGCATAGCAAAGGAACCAGTCAACAAAACTAAAAGGCAGCCTACAGAATGGGAAAAGATATTTGTAAACAACATATCTGATAAAGGGTTAGTATCCAAAATGTACAAAGAACTTATCAAACTCAACCCTTCAAAAACAAATAACCCAGTTAAGAAATGGGCAGAAGCCATGAATAGACACTTTTCAAAAAAGATATCCAGATGGCTAACAGACATATGAAAAGATGCTCAACATTAGTCATCATCAGAGAAATACAAATCAAAACCATGATGAGATACCATCTCACACCTATCAGGATGGCTAAAATTAGCAACACAAGAAAGAACAGATTTAGGAGAGGATGCAGAGATAGGGGAACCCTCTTGCACTGTTGGTGAGAAAGCAAACTGGAGCAGCCACTCTGGAGGACAGTATGGAGGTTCCTCAAGAAGTTAAAAATAGAACTACTTTATGGCCCAGCAATTGTACTGCTAGATATTTACCTAAAGGATACAAAAATACAGATGGGATATATGCACCCTGATGTTTATAGCTGTCTTATCAACAATAGCCAAACTATGGAGAGAGCCCAAATGTCCATCAGGAGATGAATGGATAAAGAAGTGGTATATATATATATATATATGTATATATATATGCACAATGGAATTTTTTTTGAAGATTTTATTTATTTATTTGACAGAGAGAGAGGCAGCCAGTGAGAGAAGGAACAGAAGCAGGGGGAGTGGGAGAGGAAGAAGCAGGCTCCCAGCGGAGGAGCCTGATGTGGGACTCGATCCCAGGACTCTGGGATTACGCCCTAGGCCGAAGGCAGACGCTTAACGACTGAGCCACCCGGGCACCCCCACACAATGGAATATTAATCAGCCATCAAAAAGAATGAATACTTGCCATTTGCAACAACATGAATGAAGCTGGAGTGTATTATGCTAATTGAATTAAGCCAGTCAGACAAAGACAAATATATGATCTCACTCATATATGGAATTTAAGAATGAAAACAAATGAACATATGGGAAGGGGGAAAAGAAAAACAGGAGAGAGGAGAAAAAAGCCATAAGAGACTCTTAATGATAAAACTGAGGGTTGATGGAGGGAGGTGGGTGGAAGATGGACTATGGGTAATGGGTATTAAGGAGGGCATTTGTGATGAGCACTGGGTGTAGTTAAGTGATGCATCACTGATTCTACTCCAGAAACCAATGTTGCACTGCATGTTAACTACCTAAAATTTAAATAATAAATAAATAAAATTTTAAAAATAAAACAAAGGGTGTAACAAAGAGTGATATTACATGACAATAAAAGGATCCATCTAACCTGAGAATGGAACCCTTATAAATATTCATAGTCTCAACACAGGAGCACCTAATTATATAAATCAAATATTAACAGATGCAAAAGGAGAAATATTATTACAATAATAGCAGAGGACTTTAACAGGCTGCATAACATCAATGGATAGATCATCCAGACAAATAATTAATAAGGAAACATTGTCCTTGAACAACACTTTATACTAGATGGACTTAATAGATATATACAGGATATTCCATCACAAATCTCCAAAATACACATTCTTCTCATTTGCACATGGAACATTCTCCAGTAGAAAGCACATGTTAGGTCACACAAAAAAATTGTCAATTCACCAAGAAGGTGCAAAATTCCTAAATATATGTATATCTCACAAAAGAGCTTCAAAATACTTGGAACAAAACAGGGAGAATTGAGGAGAAATAAATAAATCCACAAATATAACTGGAGGCTTTAAAACCTCTATCAGTAATGGATTCAACTGGGGGAAAGAAAATCAGTATGTGGAAGAACTGAACACCACACTTAACTAAATAGATAGAATTGACACAGAATGCTTTACAGGACAATAGCAGAATCTACATGATTTTCAAGTGGACATGAGCATTCGCCAATAAAGACTTTTTCATGCATTATAACATAAATTTTAACAAATTTATAATAATTTAAATTGTGCAAATTACATGTATTCTCTGACCATATTTGTGTTAAACTAAAAATTTATAAGATAACCAGAAAATTTTTTGGTACTTAGAAATTAAATAATGTATTTCAAAAAATTTCTTGGCCAAAAAGAAATTATTTATTTCAATCTATTATTTATTTGTTACCAATAAGACGTATGAAGGAAAATATTTTCATATTTTGAACGGAATGAAAAATGAAAACATAACATCAAAATTTGTGGGATGGAGCTAAAGCAGTGTTTCCAGGGATATTAAAGTGTCACATGATTATAAGTAAGTCACAAGTCTTGCCTATACTCAGTGGAAGGATATTACACAAGAGTGAATACCCGGAGGTGGGGATAATTGGAAGCCACCTGAGAATTTATATGCCACACCACATTTATAAGATCTCCATTGGAACAGAGTTGGAAAGTTAGTCCAAAGTAAATCTGTCCTTAGAGAAGGAGAATGGATTTTGTTAGTCCTTTATGCACAAAGTGTTTAGAGAAAAAGTGCCTAATCTCTCCTTTCCCCTCCCATCTCCTCTGTCTCCATTCCAACACAGTCCCTTCATGGAGCCACTGATAGTGGTGGAGTTTGTAGCCTTCCTTAAATACTCATGTGCTTAAATACTCATGTATTAACAATACTTAAGTCTGCTTAATGGGTATTTTCTTTTTATAAAAGTCTGAGCATGTTGATTACATTAATTTTAAAGATATTTATTTATTTATTTGAGACAGAGACAGAGAGTACGAGATGGGGGAGGGTCATAGGGAGAAGCAGACTCCCCACTGAGCAGGGAGTCATTTATGGGCTCAATCCTGGGACTCCAGGATCATGACCTGAGCCAAAGGCAAACACTTTAACAAAATGAGCCTTTTGATTACATTAATTTTAAACTTGCTTTATTGTCTTAAACTTTTTATTTAACTTTTCACTTTGAAATAACTTCAGAGTAACCAAAAAAAGTTGCAAACTGGACAAAAGGAATTCTCATATACCCTTCATACAGCATCCTAAAGGATTAACATATAACTAGAAAGCAGGAAATTAACATTTTATTTTCAGGTCTTACTCATATTTTGTCAGATGTCCTACTAATGTCCTTCTACTGATCCGAGATCTAATCCAGAGCATGTGTTGTATCTGTGCATAGTTTCTTGCTTCCTAGACCTTCTCTGATCTGGGATAGTTTCTTCCATATTTCATTGCCTTTCATGATTTTGATATTCTTGTAGAGTGCTATTTATTCTATACAATGATGCTCAGTGTGGGGTTGTCTGATTAAAGTTAGCTTGTGCATTTTTGTCAAAAATACTATAGAAAGATATTGTGCCTTTCTCAGGCATATAATGTCACATTCTTATTACTGGTCATGTTAGTTTACTGTCAGTGATCGGTAATCACTTGGTTAAAGTGGTGTCTGTTTAAAATCAGTAAAGTAACTATTTTTCCCATTGTAGTAGTGCCTTATTAGAAGATGCTTTGAGACTATGTAAATATTCCATCCTTATACTTTTGCCTACTCATTTAGTATCCAGTAAAGATTCTTGCCTGAAACAATTTTTACTGTGGTATTTTTCAAATGGTGATGTTCTATTTCCATCATTCCATCCACACTTAAGAGAATACTATTGTAAGGAAGTGGTTTTCCTTCGTACTATCTGTTTATTAATTCAACTCTTTATCCATATCAGCATGGATGGACTCATGGGTATTTGTTTTATTTAATGGTCTATATCTATTAGTACCACTGTTCCTTGTTTTTTTTTAATGATTTTTTATTATATTATGTTAGTCACCATACAGTACATCCCCAGCTTCCAATGTAAAGCTAGATGATTCATTAGTTGCGTATAACACCCAGTGCACCATGCATATGTTGTGTTGCTCAAATTGTTCCGTATATGGCCACTGGGAGCCCCTTCAAGTTAGCTCCTGTGCCTTTTGACATGTCTCCATTATTCTGGGGGCACCTCCTAACATCATAAAGGAGCTCCGGGCTCATCTTGATCTTTTTTGTAGCAATACTGTAATCAGCCATTATCGAAAGAGCTCTGGTTCCCTTTATTGGGTTGACTTGGGCCATTTCATCCCAATCACAATTGATGTGTGTCCCCGTTGGTCATCTGAAGCTTTCAATTCTTTCTTTTTTTAAAATAATTCTTATTTTGTTATATTAGTCACCATACAGTACATCCCCAGTTTTTGATGCAATGTTCCATGATTCATTATTTGCGTATAGCACCCAGTGCACCATGCAATATGTGCCCTCCTTAATACCCATCACCAGCCTATCCCAATCCCCCACCTCTCTCCCCTCTGAAGCCCTCACTTTTTTTGCAAGAGTCCACAGTCTCTAATGGTTCATTCCCCCTTCTGTTTACTCCCCCTTTCTTCTTCCCTTCCTTCTCCTACTGATCTTCCTATTTCCTATGTTCCATAAATGAGTGAAACCATATGATAATTGTCTTTCTCTGCTTGACTTATTTCACTTAGCATAATCTCCTCCAGTCCCATCCATGTTGCTGCAAATGTTGTGTAATCGTTCTTTCTGNATGAGTGAAACCATGTGATAATTGTCTTTCTCTGCTTGACTTATTTCACTTAGCATAATCTCCTCCAGTCCCATCCATGTTGCTGCAAATGTTGTGTAATCGTTCTTTCTGATGGTTGAGTAATATTCCATTGTATGTATGGACCACATCTTCTTAATCCAGTCATCTGTTGAAGGACACCTCGGCTCCTTCCACGATTTAGCTATTGTGGACAATGCTGCTATGAACATTGGGGTGCATTTGGCCCTTCTCTTCACTATGTCTGTATCTTTGGGGTAAATCTATTTGCAAAAGAATGAAACTTGACCACTCTCTCACACCATACACAAAGATAAACTCCAAATGGATGAAAGACCTCGAAGTGAGACCAGAATCCATCAAAATCCTAGAGGAGATCATAGGTTGCAACCTCTTTGACATCGGCTACAGCAACTTTTTTCATGGCACATCTCCAAAGGCAAGAGAAACAAAAGAAAAAATGAACTTGTGGGACTTCATCAAGATAAAAAAAAACTTCTGCACATGGGTAGTAAGGAGGGCACGTATTGCATGGTGCACTGGGTGTTATACGCAACTAATGAATCATCGAACTTTACATCAAAAACCAGGGATGTACTGTATGGTGACTAACATAATATAATTAAAAAAAAAAGCTTCTGCACAGTCAAGGAAACAGTCAAAAAAACTAAGAGGCAGCCCACAAAATGGGAGAAGATATTTGCAAATGACACTACAGATAAAAGATTAGTATCCAAGATCTACAAAGAACTTCTCAAACTCAATACATGGGAAACAAATAATCAAATCAAAAAATGGGCCAAAGATATGAACAGACACTTTTCCAATGAAGACATACAAATGGCTAACAGACACATGAAAACATGTTCAAAATCTGAAGCTTTCAGTTCTTTAATAGAGTTTCTTACCGCTGAATCTAGCTGCATTTATTTTGTTTTCCTAGGACTGGTGTTGTAAGTCCTCATGCACTCCCAGATGCTTTATTGGATTACTTCATTTTTGAAAATTATAAATAGGTAGGAATTTGTGATAGAAACTCTCCTGGGAGGAGTATTGCTTTTCCCTACCATCAGTTCCAGAACCAAGTTCTGATGTTCTCTCTCCTTTTTCTTGCCTATTTTGTTTGACCCTAGCTTGAATGTTAATTAAAAGGGAAGCTTTTTTGCACCCTCAGTGATAGAGATTTTCTTATTCACCATTCCCCTGGCTTTGGAGAAGATGCTGTTAGGCCAGTTTTTGCTTTTGTTTATTGCTGTAACAATAAACCCTTCCTCTAAAAAACACTCAGCAGAAAGGTCTGTCTTGTCTGTTTAAAAGAGAAAGCACTTTAACATAAGAGGTCTTCATTCTTAATTTTCCTACTCTAGAGCTAATGATTTCTAGGCTATTAACTGTATAGTTTTGAAATCAAAAGCCTGACACACCATTTCATAAGGACCCCTGGATGTTGTCTGTCAAGACTTGCTCTTTTTTGTGCCACAAGGAGTCTCTCTGGGCCCACATCAAACCTTCTTCAAGCAAAACTCATATGTATTCTCACTATAATCATAATTCTTGTGCTTAAATTCTAAAAGAGCACAATTTCATTAGCATGATTTAGAACTGCAAAGGCCATTATGGGGAACTTTTGAAATGGCGAAGACAAAGCATTTTGGAGTAGCTTCTGGAAAGAAGGAAGCATACCAAATATTCAGAAGGCAGTTTTTTGGATTGGTATGCTGGGGGCTCAACACAAAATTTTTATTCCATTACAGCCTTCCTCAAAAATTCTCTGGGAAAACCTAAAGTTAAGAACACACTTTATTCATATCATCGTATGCTGGTCCTCACTGTGGCTTCAAGTTGTCCCTGCTGTGATTTCACAATTTAGACTACTATTGATTTAATGGGTCATTCCTCACTTCCGGTGTCCAGAAGGTAAATCAGTGGAAGATGAATATAAGCTGAGTCATATTAGAGCCATAATAATGGACTTCCAAAAGCACAGAAAACCAAAGCATGGCTATGGGATATTGAATTGTATTAGTCACTTACTGGCCAGGGATTTTAGATCTGGACCACTTAATCTTTCTCAGATAAAGACAAAATTTATTGAAAACTGTCATGTGGGAAAGTTAAAATGATTTTAAAAATTCCATCATGGAAAACACCTAACAAGGCCTAGAAACAGCAAGAAAGGAAAAGTAGGTCATTTTCGAATAGCTACGGTTCAAAATGACAAAGGAGACAACTCTAGAGAAGATTCTAGAATTCTGTTTCAAGAAACTTTTAAACGATATTCTTGGGTGGACTCCATGCTAATGTGGAAGAATGCCTGTCCTCTCTTTGTATAAATGGTATAAAACCTGAAATAGGAAACTTGGTCAGAAAATTGTATGAGAAATTGTAGATCTGGGAATCTCCAATATGTGGCTGAACATTTTCAGATGGACTTAGAAAAACTAATAAGCTTAGGGCCAACAATAAACTTAAGCCATTGAGATAAGACAAAACGATCTTTGAGAAAGAAATTAAATTGAAAGGCCCTCTATCATCTAAGAATTATAGAACTATTAATGAGGACATGTGCAGCTATAAGGAAAAAGGTAATGGGAAAAGTTAATGTACTATTTTATCTATTTATGTATCTATGTATCTATCTATGTATGTGCTTTCAGTGGCTGCCCAAAGGATTCCACATCTTTGAATGTCTGTAGTCTTTGGTTCTTCATCAATGACACAGTGGTTTGTTTTGTTTATTTTCTGAAGTTTTTATTTAAATTCTAGTTAGTTAGCATACAGTGTACCATTAGTTTCAGGTGTACGATTTAGTGATTTAACATTAAATACAATACCCAGTGCTCATCACAAGTGCGCTCCTTAATTCCCATCATCTGTTTAACCCATTGCTCCACCCACCTCCTCCTTGGTAACCATAAGTTTGCTCTCTAGTTAAGAGAATGTTCTCTCTCTCCCTCTCTCTTTCTGTACATGAAGCTTTTTATTTTGATGTAGTCCCAATAGTTTATTTTTGCTGTTGTTTCACTTCCCTCAGGAGACATACCTCCTACATAATAAGGAGACATGATAAGGAGTTGCTCCGGCCGATGTCAAAGAGGTTATGGTCTGTGTTCTCTTCAAAGATTCTTATGGTTCTGTATCTCCCATTTAGATCTTTTATCCATTTTGGATTTATTTTTGTGTATGGTGTAAGAATGTGGACTAGTTTAATTCTTCTGCAAGATGCTGTCTGATTTTCCCAACAGCATTTGTTGAAGAGACTGTATTTTTTATATTGGATATGCCTTCCTGTTTGGCCAAGATTAATTGACCATGTAGTTGCAGGTTCATGTCTGGTTTTCTATTCTTTTCCATTGATCCTATGGGTCTATTTTTGTGCCATCACCATACTGTTTTGATCACAATAGCTTTTTAATATAGCTTGAAGTCTAGAATTATGATACCTTCAGCTTTGCTTTTCTTTTTCAAGGTTGCTTTGGCTCTTCAGGAGCTTTTGTGGTTCCATAAAATTTTAGGATTTTTGGATCTAGCTCTGTGAAAAATACTGTTGGCATTTAGATAGGGATTGTATTATATATATAGATTGCTTTGGGTAAGCTTCTGCACATGAAGGAAACAGTCAACAAACTAAAAGGCAACCTATGGAATAGGAGAAGATATTTTCGGGGGCCTGGGTAGCTCAGTTGGTTAAGCAACTGCCTTCGGCTTAGGTCATGATACTGGATTCCCAAGATCAAGTCCCACATCTGGTTCCCTGCTCAGTAGGGAGTCTGCCTCTCCATCTGACCCTCTCCTTTCTCATGCTCTCTCTCTCTCTCATTCTCTCTCTCTCTCAAATAAATAAATAAAAATCTTAAAATAAGATATTTGCAAATGACATATCTGATAAAGAGTTAATATCTAAAATTTATAAAGAACTTATAAAACTCAACATTTAGAGAATGAATAACCCAATTTAAAATGTACAGAAGATGTGATAAACCATTTTCCAGAGATTACATACGGATGGCCAACAGACACATGAAAAGATGCTCAATATCATTCATTACTAGGGAAGTACAAATCAAAACTACAATGAGTTCCCACCTCACACCTCTCAGAATGACTAACAGCAACAATGCAAGGAACGTCAGTTGTTGCTGAACATGTGCGGGAAGGGGAGCCTTCTTACACTGTTGGTGGGAATGTAAACTGCTGAAGCCACTCTGGGAAATGGTATGGAGGTTCCTCAAAAAGTTAGAAATAGAAGTACCTTATGATCCAGCAATTGCACACTAAGTATTTACCTAAAGGATACAAAAACACTAATTTGAAGGGATACATGAACTCCAATATGTATAGCAGCATTATCTACAATAGCCAAATTATGGATAGAGCCCAAATATCTATTGACTGCTGAATGGATAAAGAGGATGTGGCATATACATGCGATGGAATATTACTCAGCCATCAAAAAGAATGAACTCTTGCCATTTACAAGATGTGGATGGAGCTAAGAGTATTATGCTAAGTGAAATGTCAGTCAGAGAAAGACAAATACCATGTGATTTCACTCACATGTGGAATTTAAGAAACAAAATGGAGCATAGGGGGGGAAAAGAGAGACAGGGAGGAAAACAAAGAAATAGACTTTGAACTATAGAGAACAAACTGATAGCTATCAGAGGGGAGTTGGCTGGAGGGATAGGTAAAGTAAGGGATGGGGATTAAGGAGGGCAGTTGTTGTGATGAGCTCTGGGTGTTGTATGTAAGTGTTGAATCACTAAATTGTACAGCTGAAACTAATATTACACCGTACATTAAATAACTGAAATTTAAATAAAAACTTAAAGAAAGTGAAAAAAATGGGCAGAGAAACTGAATAGACATTGTTCCAAATAGGAGACACAAATAGCCAACAGGTTCGTGAAAAGATGCTTACCATCACTAATGGAAATGCAGACATCACTAAGGGAAAAATACAAGTAAAACCACAATGACATATCACTTCACACTTCTTTGGATGGCTATTACCAAAACCCCCACAATGTATAGGAGGTGTTAGCAAGGATATGGAGAAAAAGGAACCCTTGTACACTATTGATGAAAATGTAAATTGGTGCAGCCACTCTGGTAAACAATATAGTGTTTCCTGATACATTTCAAAATAGAAGTGCCATTTGATCCAGGAACCCCACCTCTGGGTATATAGCCAAAGGAATTGAAATAAGGATCTCAAAGCTATATGGGTACTTCCATGTTCACTGCAGCAGTTTAAGTCCATGTAAGGAAGAATGGATAAATAAAATGTGGCCTATATAGATTATGGAATATCATTCAGCCTTTATAAAGAAGGCGATCCTGCCACTCGTAAGAACATGGGTATACATAAAGGACATTATTCTAAGTAAAATAGGCCTGAAACAGAACAACAAACTCTGCACAATCTCACTTATATGTGAAATCTAAACAAATACATGGAAGCAGAGTATAGAATAGTAGTTGTCAGGGGCTGGGGGAGGGGAAATTAGACAGGTATTGAGCAAGTTTCAGTGATACATAATAAATAACTTCTAGAGTTCTGTATAACATAGGGCCTATGATTAATAGTAGTTTATTGTCTACTTAAAATTTTGCTAAGAGGGAATATCTTAAATTAAGTGCTTTTGCCTACCATGAAATGATAAAAAAAATCAACAAAAGTGGCTAGGAAGACATTTCTGGAGGTGGTAGATAGGTATGGTAGTGGTAGTGATGATGGTTTCAAGGGTGTATACTTATCTCTGAACATATCAGGTTCTATAAGTATCTACAGCTTTTTGTATGTCAATCATTAATCAATTAAGTGGTTTAATTTTTATGATTGACTGTATCTCCAACACAGAATTAGTTCAGGGGATTTGTCTCAATAAAATATTTTACAGCTCCAGAATCTAATACATTAATCTCCACATTAGGGTTTCTCCTTCACTGGGTATGATATATGGCTGGTAATGACCATCCTGGATTTATAGACTAAGTTTTAGATTTCTGGTATTCATTTTTGGGTTTGTCAAGCTCACTCTTCAATCATAGTCTATCTCAAAGTGATACAAAGTGCATTTATCTAGTTTGAGTATAATAAATTATTATCAAATTCTGACTAAAACCTTGGGGAGGCTCACATTCTTTTCAGTACTTTGATCACAGTTCTTTGATTTATTTTCTACATTCCTGAACTAGACCACTTCACAACACTCTTCCGTAATTCAGCTCTCAGGGTGAACAATTATTTCCATGTTCCTGCAGCATCTTGTTGCTATGTCTAGGAGTATTTTCAAGTGTATCCTAGGGATTATCTGGCTCAGTCTCCATATTTTATGGAGAAGGTGACTTACCTGTTTTTGGAAGTTGACCAGTTAGTTGATAGGCAGCACCAGGCTTGTCCAGTGCAAATGATTCAGAGTCTAATC
This sequence comes from Ailuropoda melanoleuca, assembly GCF_002007445.2. NCBI lineage: Eukaryota > Metazoa > Chordata > Mammalia > Carnivora > Ursidae > Ailuropoda > Ailuropoda melanoleuca. The sequence goes on from NC_048223.1 coordinate 90,987,712, forward strand.
TGGTCCATTTGCATTCCATTCTCACTGCCACCTCCAAACCATCATTCTCTTTCTTCCAATTCTTGTAACACTGCCTATACCCGTTTCCTACTCTGATCTTGGCTTTTCCAAACTCTTTTTTATACGATGTATACAGCCAATCACCTGTGATTTTTTAAGTACACGTTTGGTATTTCCTCACTGTCAATCAGATGAATTTTGAACATTGTACTAGGACTATGCAAGTCAAATAGATCTAATCATGATGTAGGATGTGTTTCATAAAATGTATATCTAACATTTTCTGAGGTTATTATCTAACCCCAGGGTTTGGATAAAGAGAATCAAAATCAAAAATTTTCTTAATCACTTTAGTGGTGTTTCTTTTGAAGAATAAATAGATACATCGTAGCTGTTAAATAGCTGGGAAAAGTACACAAGTTTTAAAGACTGAGATAAAGGAAATGTTGGTTTTAAAATAGATTATCAATCAGAAGATAACCTTATAGTTGACAACACATTTCAGCGACGAAAAATGTTTAACTTGTTTATTTTCATTAGTAATATGAAGTAGATAAATAACTTAAGTCTTTGGAAGAAATTATAGAAATGTGAAATAAGTGCTCCTTTCCACTGATATACACAAGTATCTGTGGTAACAGCTTTAAGATAGAAATCAATCATAAATATGCATTATGCATCTAAGAGGATGGAGCTAGAATAAATAATTTAGAATATAGGAGCTGGTCAGCCATGGGAGGGTGCGGTCATTCCCTGTCTTTAGAGAATGGTCTAAGCCTGAGTACAATCCTGTTTCCCTTCAGCATGGGATTGACACATACATGTGTAGCTAAGTATTTCGGAGCACACCTGATGCAAACCATATATATTCCAAGGTGAAGGGTACTATGACCATTATTTCCTAGCATCCTTAGGCTAGGCATGAAGGGAATGTGGACTGAAGTATTAGTAGTATTCCCATCATTTCCTTCATAACCAGAAAGTAATAAACAACCTTCTATTGTTTTAAGTACCTAAATGCCTTTTGGTTAATCATCAATCCGTTGTGCCTGATTATGGCTAGAGAGAAGTGAAATAAAAAGTGTGTAAATTTACCACATTTTGGAAATTTCAAGCCCATCTTTATATCAGAGAGAAGAAAAAAATCAGTAGAGGATATTGCATTTAATCAATTGTCATCAAAATGTGGAATGTTTACAGAGAAAATAAGTATCCACATCAAGGTAAAATGTGGCAGTGAAAAAACAGATTTCCATTTGCTAAGGCTGTGCAAGGTCAAGTGAGATCTGCCAGAGACCGTGCTCTTCAACTCTGTGGACTGCTACATTGGCCAGAATGAGGACACAGGGTTCTCTAAAGTCTTCTAGTCCATACCATGTGATTTTTTCATCTTGACATTTTCATTCTGCACATTGTCTCCCTCAGAGCCTGGTGGACCTGCCTGTTCCGCAGAGTGTAGATGACAGGGTTGAGCAGCGGGGTCACCACCGTGTTCACGAGGGCAGCCTCCCTGTTGGAGTCCAGCCTGTTCGTCTGCTTTGGTTTCACATATATAAAGACACAGCTGTCATACATCAGAGAGAGGACCATGAGGTGAGAGGAGCAGGTAGAGAAAGCTTTCTGTCGCTCTCTGGCCGATGGGAATCGCACAATTGTGACTACTATGTTGCCGTATGCAATGATGGTTATGATAAGGGATGTCAAAAGGATAACCAAAGCGACGACAAAAGCCAACATTTCAGTAGAGCTGGTGTCAGAGCAGGAGAGATGAATCAGGAGGGCAAGGTCACAGAAAAAGTGGGGGATGACATGGGGGCCACAGAAGGATAACTGGGAAACCTCTACTACCAGACCAGTGATGAGAGGGAAGGCTAAAGTGAAGCAGGCAGCGACCAGGAGAAAGCAAGTCTTCAGGTTCATGATGGTCGTGTAATGCAGAGGCTTGCAAATGGCCACATACCGATCCAGAGACATCACTGCTATGAGGAGGAAACCTGCTGCTCCCAGAAATACAAAGACAAAGGCTTGTACAAAACAGGCAGGGAAGGAAATGGTTTGCCTGCCTAAGAGAAAGATGATCAGCAACTTAGGAATAATAGCATTTATGAAACAACACTCCAAGAACGAAAAGATACTGAGGAAAAAGTACATAGGTGTATGGAGCCGGGAGTCAGCACAGGTGATGGTGACTATGACAGTATTGCCTGCAGTGGATGCTAAGTATGCCAGCAGGTGCACCAGGAAGAGGACCTTTCCCAGGTGCTGGATGGCAGGAAACCCCTCCAAGGTGAATTCTTGGACAGCTGTTACATTCCCCATTTCCATGGGCATGTCTTTGCACAGCATCGTCACTGCTGGTCTAACCTATAATAAAGACATCAGGGAACACAAAGGATTTAGAGGAGCATGATTGAGTTACTTGGGAACCCAAGAAAGTGGCTAGGCTGTTAGCGAAGTGGTTTAGTCTGTTGGTTCTTGAATCAGAAGGCCCAGAGTTCGATACTGGATCAATACTGATTTCTAACTTGTGAGAGATCAATAATCTTTGGTAAGGTAGTTAACCTTTGTGAACTTGACTTTCACCCTCTGTGAAATGAAGATGATAGGATCTACCTGGTCATGTTCTTGTGAGACTTAATTAAGATAAATCATTTAACTCAGTTGGCATATGATGCCAGTGTTTCTTATATGTTCCTCAAATTCTAAATGTAATATTATGATCATTAATATTATGCTTAAATAGAGTTTAAGTAGGGGCACCTGGGTGGCTCAGTCGTTGGGCGTCTGCCTTCAGCTCAGGGTGTGATCCCGGCATTCTGGGATCAAGCCCTGCATCGTGCTCCTCCGCTGGGAGCCTGCTTCTTCCTCTCCTGCTCCCCCTGCTTGTGTTCCCTCTCTCATTGCCTGTCTCTCTCTCTCTGTCAAATAAATAAATAAAATCTTTTTTAAAAATAGAGTTTAAGTATGCAGAGTTATTAACATTTTTATAGTTACACAACATTTTATTGTTTTTATAACATTAATTTGTAAATAAACATAACAATAATATTAGTAATATTCCTTTTGACTATCCCTTTTATTTTTTTTTTTAAAGATTTTATTTATTTATTTGACAGAGAGACAGCCAGTGAGAGAGGGAACACAAGCAGGGGGAGTGGGAGAGGAAGACGCAGGCTCCCAGCGGAGGAGCCTGATGTGGGGCTCGATCCCATAACGCTGGGATCACGCCCTGAGCCGAAGGCAGATGCTTAACGACTGAGCCACCCAGGCGCCCCGACTATCCCTTTTAAAATATGCAACACATTCTATGGTCCATCATTATCTGTTGAGAACTTATGCTTATTTATGCTCTTCACTGAAATTCACATTTCTATTACTCACCATAATAACCATGAGCCCCTTCTTCTAAAAGCAGAGACTAAGGCTTAGAGAGTTCTAGGGAGCTGAGGTCACATACCTGGGACTAGGCCAGAATGCCCGCATTGAAGTAACTGCTATTTCCAAATGCAGTGACAAAATATTTTAAAATGGGAACAAATCTATTCTTGATGACTTCTCCACCTTAAGTGAAAGATTAGCTTTATTTATCTTGTTTCTATCCTTAGATAATATCACAGATGAGCTACAGACCTGTGGCGTGACATGGGGCTTGCAGAGTATCTACTTTAGCGCAAGCATTTTATAGAAGAGACTGGAGCCCAGAGACATTGGGGACCGCTCAGCAACATGAGGTAAGTTGTAAAACCAGGATTTACCACCCACCTTCCCATGGTTCATGCTGGCCTGTGACAGAAGTGGGAGTGGTAATAGTTCACAGGATTAACCCACTTATGAGGATATGCGAAGCACATGACACTCATACACTCACTCTTAGAACAAAGCTCAGTGAACATTCTTCTATCTTCAGTCCTCTCAATCGGTAACGTCTCTCAGGATGGTTTTTGGCTCCAGCATCTCAATACTAAGCTAACGGTCAGCAGTGTGGAATGTGTCACTCCCACTAATGCACCGTGGTCCTGGAATTCTGAAGGACTGCTCATGGAACTGAACGGCTCACCCCTGAGTGGCTTAGCATGAGGAGCCTGTCCTTCTGTTCCTGTTGACTCCAGAAAGTCCACCAAGTCACCAGGGTCCCTGAGGCCAGGCACACACAGAAAAGTCACCATATGGGAAGCAGGGCTTCCTTCCTTCCAGTTATTACCTTCTCAGAAATCAAGAGCCTGCTCTGGGCTGAGCGGAAAGCAAAGGAGAAGGCAATTCATTTGTCAAGTCTGTTGTCCTGGAGCCAGGTGAATATGCATCCCATACTGCCCGTGTTCTGACTGACATTGCCCTGTTTCCATAGCAAAACAAAGCTACATGGCACCCTGGACCACTGAAACCCCAGAAAGGAGCAGAGGGACCAAAACAACTGTATTTCACTGCCCCGAATTCTGGGCTAGTGCTGTACTCCCAGACTACTTCATGTTCTCACGAAAGATCTGGCTCTGCCTTCCTCACTGGTAGAAGCCCACCTACCATGCAGTATTGCTGTCCCCTCCTGTAGCAGTTAACGGGAGCAGACAGCTTTTTATGGGTTTAGCTCTGGGTGCTGCTGAGACGAGGATCCTTCTGCTGCAGTGCTCCATGTCATGCACGCCCCTACTCCAAACGCCTTCTCTTGCATATGCTCTTCCACGTCATATGCTCACCTTTCCATGTGGAGAATCATCCTTGTTTTACTGCATCAACAGTGAAGAGATGCTGACACGCAAGTCTGAGGCTCTGTGATATTTTACAAGACTCTTTGGTCACCAAGCAGGATTGACCCAGCCAGTGAGCAGAGAGTGTAAGCCCCCAAGCCTTATGAGATGCTGAAGAGACAGGGCAGAAAGTAAAGGAAGACAGGGCTGGTGTCTTAGGGGCAGCTAACTGGTTAAAGTTGAGAACAAGACTTACTGATGCAACATTTATATTTATCTTCCCTTATGTGTGGTGATGTGAACTCCCAGATGTCCACACTGTTCTCTGCCAAGATTTTTCAAGGAAATTATATGACAATTTCTCCAGGGTTTTTAAACTCCCAAGTTGAATATTGCTACTGATTTTAGGTAAAAGTCCAGACGACACTTTTTTACATGTGGTATATGCAGTGATGCCAGAGCATGGTTGTTAAAATAATATATTTTATGGTGAGAAACAGCTGGATTACACCCTGGCTTTCATGAGGCTTTTGGGAAGATACTGGTGAAGTCCACCTTTTTATTAATGCATTCTTCATGCTTTCACCAACGTTATGATTCTTTTCATTGCATATTTTCATGTGAAGAATATTTTCATTGTGCTCCCCAATCTGTTTGAAAAAGGAAAGCACACATTTTTTCCTGTTTAGGGAAGAGGGGGCATGGCATGGTAGGTGGTTTCTGTAACACCTGTAACCTGTCAGACCCCCCTCTCTTGAAAAGTTTCTGGGATGCGGATCCCCAGATCTTTTTAGATGCAGAAGAGGAAGAGATGTGAGCCTGAGGATGGAGAAGCTGTATCCATAGCAACCACTGGGTTGGAAAGGTGCTTCTCCTGGGCATCTCAGCTGGGCTTCGGTGGCAGGAGTGATCCATTTTTCTGTGGCCTCTGGTTTCCCATCCAGAGCTTGATGAGGGAACTAAACTCTTATATTTGCTGGCAATCCTGGGGTATATGGTAGCTGGAAATTTGATCTTCCCTGATCATTATTGATCTTACAAGGTCAAGGCAAATACTATAGAGACTTTCATGAGTATTTATGTGGGCCCCACCTTCCCACAAATATACAAAATCATTTTCCCCTTATTTCCTTCTTTTATTTCTTTCACCATGTATTCTTTTTTTACATAATAATTTTTTATTACGTTATGTTAGTCACCAGACAGTATATCCTTAGTTTCTGATGTAGTGTTTCATGATTCATTATTTGTGTATAACCCAGTCCATCATGCAGTATGTGCCCTCTTTAATACCCAACACCAGCCTTTCCCAATCCCCCACCCTCCTCACCTCTGAAGCCCTAGGTTTGTAAATTCATTTTTAGAACATCTGTCCATCTACACACTCTGCTCTCAGTTCAGGGCAAACTTGGACCTCGTGGTTATTTTCTCAGCTGGATGTGAGGAAAAATGAAGAACAATGGGAGCAAAGGTGCAGAAGCTAGAGCAACGTGAGACTATACATTTTAATGCTCAGATGAAGTCTCATTTGCAGGGGATTTTAATTTTATTTAGTGCCAGCTTCATGGTGCAGAAATTCCTGTCATACCAGAGTGAGTCCACAGCCAACATGATGGTGGGAATGTGGGAGGAGAGTGGGTTTGAGGGAAAGTTTTACAAAGTGGACACTCAAAGAAATGGGCTGAACGAACTCTACATTCTATCTAGTGTAAGGGGTGGTGAGCTGATACCAAGAAATATTTCTAATTGTCTTTGGTCTAGTTTCTCTCTTCTGGATAGTGCCTTTGCGGCTCTCCAATATGCACTATTTCTCTATGTTTTTAAAGGATACCTTGAGATCTCATTTATCAAGGATATTTTGAGCATTCCTTGTGCTTTGAGTGTTTAAGTATCCACTTAGAGTAAGGAAAGGGATAGTTCTTCAGGTGGTATTTGTAATTATCAAAACATGGAGAGATAAAGCAAATATCAGCTATTGATTCTACTCTTCAGAATACTATTATGTTAGCCATTGTAGTCCTCAGCCATTCTGAAAAATTGGCTACACCTAAACTCAGGATTTAAATAATATTTTGGTTTATAGTGTATCTGGTTAATATGGTCTATTCCTGGAAAGGTTCCAATTTCTAGTATTATATCCCCAAGGAAGATGGCTAAGTTAAGGCCTGAGGAAAGATAAATGTCATCATCTGTGATATTGTGGGAGAGAGTGTAGGGCATGCTAATTTGAAGAGGAAGTGGACACTGGGTGTTATACGCAAGTAATGAATCATGGAACTTTACATCGAAAACTAGGGGTGTACTGTGTGGTGACTAACATAATATAATAAAAAAATATTAGTAAATAAAAAGAAGAGAACGTGGGATCAGAATGGAATGAAGCACTCATTAGGCAGAACCCCAGAATGAGGGCGAAGCTATAGGAATACTAATAATACTCTGAGAACCACTGTCCCTGATGGAATTTCCATTAAAAAGGCAGCAGTGGCAACAGGGATCCAGAACACATCAATTCTGATCTAGGGAGCCATTAATATCACACCTATTACCCATCCATCCGTGTGAGGAAAATCATGGTAGTGTTAGTAGCTTCCAATTTGGGTCCAGGAGGGGAAGTGAAGGCATAGGGTGATTTATCCTATCTGGATTTCCTTGTTGCCTTTTTTATTCACGTATGGACAAAGAAATCTTTTCCTTTTTAATGAACCTCCTTCCATATATATAATGATTATGTAAGCTGAATTACGTGGGTGAGATAGAGGAAGAAAAAGCTTTCTGTAAGTCCCAGAAGTGAAAGTACGTTGTAAGTTTCTGGATGCTCCAGTTTCTGTTTTTGTTTTTTAAGTTTGTAGTTAAATTTCAGTTAGTTAACATACAGTGTCATATTAGTTTCAGGTGTACAATATAGTGATTAACACTGAAATACAACACCCAGAGCTCATCACAACAACAGCGCTCTTTAATCCCTATCCACTATTTACCCCATCCCCCCACCCACCTCTCCTCTGGTAACCATCAGTTTGTTCTTTATAGTTAAGATTTTATTTCTTGGATTGCCTCTCCCTTTTTCTTTCTGCTCTGCTCCTTTTTTTTTTTAAAGATTTTATTTATTTATTCGACAGAGATAGAGACAGCCAGCGAGAGAGGGAACACAAGCAGGGTGAGTAGGAGAGGAAGAAGCAGGCTCATAGCGGAGGAGCCTGATGTGGGGCTTGATCCCATAACGCCGGGATCACGCCCTGAGCTGAAGGCAGATGCTTAACTGCTGTGCCACCCAGGCGCCCCACCCGCTATGCTCCTTTGAGTGAAATCATACGGTATTTGTCTTTCTCTGGATGACTTATTTCACTTTGCATAATATTTTCTAGCTTCATCCATGTTTTTGCAAATGGCAAGATATCTTTCTTTTTTATGGCTGAATACTATCCCTGTGTGTGTGTGTGTGTGTGTGTGTGTGTGTGTGTGTGTGTGCGTGTATGACATCTTCTTTATATATTCATTTGAAGATGGACACTTGAGCTGTTTCCTTAATTTGGATATCGTATATAACGCAGCATGTATCCCTTTGGATTAGTATTTTTGTATTCTTTTGGTAAATACCTAGCAGTGAAATTGATGGATCATAGAGTAGTTCCATTTTTAAATTTTGAGGAACCTCCATGTTGTTTTCCAGAGCAGCTATACCAGTTTGCATTCCCAGGAACAGTGCAGGAAGTTTCCCCTTTCTCCATATCCTCATCAACACCTGTTATTTCTTGTGTTATTGAGTTTAGCCATTCTGACAGGTTTGAGGCAATATCTCATTGTACTTTTGATTTGTATTTGTATTTGATGGTGAGTGATGGTGGACATCTTTTCATGTGTCTATTGTCCATGAGTATATCTTCTTTGGAAGAATGTCTATTCATGTCTTCTGCCCATTTTTTAATTGGCTTATTCATTTTTTGAGGGTTGAGTTTTATAAGTTCTTTATATATTTTGGATACTAACCCTTTATCAGATATGTCATTTGCAAATATCTTCTCCCATTCCATAGGTTGCCTTTTAGTTTTGTTGAGTGTTTGATTCTTTGTACAGAAGCTTTTCATTATGGTTGTAGTCCTGGTAGTTAAATTTTTCTTTTGTTTCCCTTGACTCAGGAGACATATCTAGCAAGAATTTGCTCCGGCCAGTGTCAAAGAGGTTATGGCCTGTGGCCAATGTCAAAGAGGTTGCACCCTAGGTTTCCCTTTAGGATTTTGATGGATTCCTGTCTCACATCGAGGTCTTTCATCAGTTTGGAATTTCTCTTTGTGTATGGTGTGAGAGAGTGGTCAAGTTTCATTCTTTTGCATCTGGCTGTCCAATTTTCCCAGCACCATTTATTGAAGAGACTGTCTTTTTTCCACTGGATGTTTTTTCCTGCTTTGTCAAAGATTAGTTGCCCAAAGAGCCGAGGGTCCATATCTGGGTTCTCTATTCTGTTCCATTGGTCTAATGTCTGTTTTTGTGCCAGTACCATGCTGTCTTGTGATCACAGCTTTGTAGTATAGCTTGAAATCTGGCAACATGATGCCCCCAGCTTTATTTTCCCTTTTCAACAATTCCATGGCAATTCAGGGCCTTTTCTGGTTCCACACAAATTTAAGGGATCGGCCACAGCAAATTTTTTCATGACACATCTCCAAAGGTAAATGAAACAAAAGAAAAAATGAACTTGTGGGACTCCATCAAGATAAAAAGCTTCTGCACAGCCAAGGAAACAGTCAAAAAAACTAAGAGGCAGTCCATGGAATGGGAGAAGATATTTGCAAATGATGCTACAGATAAAAGACTAGTATCCAAGATCTACAAAGAACTTCTCAAACTCAATACATGGGAAACAAATAATCAAATCAAAAAATGGGCAGAAGATATGAACAGACAATTTTCCAATGAAGACATACAAATGCCTAACAGACACATGAAAAAATGTTCAAAATCATTAGCCATCAGGGAAATTCAAATCAAAACCACATTGAGATACCACCTTACACCAGTTAGAATGGCAAAAATTGATGAGGCAGGAAACAACAAATGTTGGAGAGGATGTGGAGAAAGGGGATCCCTCTTACACTTTTGGTGGGAATGCAAGTTGGTACAGCCACTTTGGAAAACAGTGTGGAGGTCCCTTAAAAAGTTAAAAATTAGGGGCGCCTGGGTGGCACAGCGGTTAAGCGTCTGCCTTCGGCTCAGGGCGTGATCCTGGCGTTATGGGATCGAGCCCCACATCAGGCTCCTCCACTATGAGCCTGCTTCTTCCTCTCCCACTCCCCCTGCTTGTGTTCCCTCTCTCGCTGGCTGTCTCTATCTCTGTAGAATAAATAAATAAAAATCTTTAAAAAAAAAATTGAGCTACCCTATGATCCAGCAATACCACTACTGGGTATTTACCCTAATGATACAGACGTAGTGAAGAGAAAGGCCATATGCACCCCTGTGATCATACCAGCATTGTCCACAATAGCTAAATTGTGGAAGGAGCTGAGATGCCCTTCAACAGATGACTGGATTAAGAAGATGTAGTCCATATATACAATGGAATATTACTCAGCCATCAGAAAAAACGATTTCACAACATTTGCAGCAACATGGATGGGACTGGTGGAGATTATGCTAAGTGAAATAAGTCAAGCGGAGAAAGACAATTATCATATGGTTTCACTCATTTATGGAACATAAGAAATAGGAAGATCAGTAGTAGAAGGAAGGGAAGAATGAAGGGGGGTAAAAGAAGGGAAATGAACCATGAGAGACTGTGGACTCTGGGAAACAAACTGAGGGCTTCAGAGGGGAGGGGTTTGGGGGATTGGGATAGGCCAGTGATGTGTATTAAGGAGGACACATATTGCATGGCGCACTGGGGTGCTATATGCAAACAATGAATCATGGAACATTGCATCAAAAACTGGGGATGTACTGTATGGTGACTAATACAACAAAATAAAAATTATTAAAAAAAAGAGGTTATGGCCTGTGTCCTCCCCTAGGATTTCAATGGTTTCATGTCTCACATTTAAGTTAAAATCCATTTTGTAATTATTTTTGTATATGGTTGTAGAAAGGGGTCCAGTTTCATTGTTTTGCATGTAGCTGCCAGTTTTCCCAACACCACTTTTTGAAGAGACTGTCTTTTTCCCATTGGATATTCTTTCCTGCTTTGTCAACAATTAGTTGAACATATAGTTGTGTGTTCATTTCTTGGTTTTCTGTTCTTTTCCTTTGATTCATGTGTGTATTTTTGTGCCACTACCATACTGTTTTGAGCACTATAGTTTTTAATATAACTTGAAGTCTGGAATTGTGATGCCATCAGCTTTGCTTTTCTTTTTCAATGTTGTTTTGGCTATTTGGGGTCTTTTGTGGTTCTATACATATTTTAGCATAGTTCTTTTCGAAGTGGACTCCCTGCTTAGTGGGGAGCCCAACCTGGGGCTGGATCCCAGGACCCCGGGATCATGACCTGAGCTGAAGGTAGATGCTTAACCACCTGAACCACCTAGGCACCCTAGTAATACAGACATTTTAACAATATATGTTCTTCCGATCCATGAGCATGGAACGTCTTTCCATTTGTTTGTGTCCTCTTCAATTTCTTTCATCAGTGTTTTATAGTTTTCAAAGTATAAGTCTTTCACTTCTTTGGCTATTTTTATTCCTAGGGATCCTATTGTTTTTTGGTGCAATTGTAAATGGGACTGATTCCTTAATTTCTCTTTGTGCTGCTTCATTATTGATGTACAGAGATTCAACCGATTTCTAAATGTTGTTTTGTATCTTGTGACCAATGAATTTGTATATCAGTTCTAGCAACGTTTTGGTGGTGGCTTTTCCATATTCTATATAGAGTATCATGTCACCTGCAAATAGAAGTTTTACTTCTTCCCTGCCAATTTAGAAGCTTTTTATTTCTTGTTTTCATATAACTGCTGTGCCTAGGACTTCCAGTATTATGTTAAATAACCATGGTGAGAGTGGGCATTCTTGTCTTCTTCCTGACCATAGAGAAAAAGCTCTGTTTTTCCCCAATTAGGATGATAATAGCTTTGGGTTTTACATATGTGACCTTTATTATGTTGAGCTATGTTCCCTCTAAACTTACTTTCTTGAGATGAATGGATGTTGTACTTTGTCAAATGATTTTTCTGCATCTATTGATAGGATCATATGGTTCTTATTCTTTTTTAAATTTAATGTGGCATATCAGGTTGATATATCTGTGAATGTTGAACCACCCTTCCAACCCAGGAATAAATCCCACTTGATTGTGGTGAATGATTCTAATGTTTTGTTCGATATGATTTGCTATTATTTTGTTGAGAATTTTTGCATCCATGTTCATCAGGGATATTGTCCTGTAATTTTCTTTTTAAGTTGAGTCTTTGTCTGGTTTTGGTGTTAGGATAATGTTGGTCTCATAGAATACATTTGGAAGTTTTCTTTGCTTTTCATTTTTTGGAGTAGTTTCAGAAGAATGGGTATTAACTCTCCTTGAAATGTTTGGTAGAAATTGAGTGTAAAACCATCTGGCTCTGGACTTTTGTTTGTTGGGAGATTTTTGATTACTGATTCAATTTCTATGCTGGTTATCAATCCGTTCAAGTTTTCTATTTTTTCCTGTTTCAGTTTTTGTAGTTTCTATGTTTCTAGGCATTTATCCATTTTTTCCAGATTGTCCAATTTGTTGGCATATAGTTTATCAGAATATTCTCTATAATTGTTTGTATTTTCGTGGTGTTCATTGCTATTTCTTCTCTCTCATTTGTGATTTTATTCACCTTCATCCTGTTTCTTTTTTTTGATAAGTGTGGCTAGAGGTTTAACCAATTTTATTATTTTTTTTTTGAAGAACCAGCTCCTGGTTTCATTGATTTATTCTATTATTTTTTAAAGTTTCTATATCATTTATTTCTGCTCTAATCTTTATTATTTCCTTCATTCTGTTGGCTTTCAGTTTCATTTGCTGTTCTTTTTCTAGTTCCTTTAGGTATAAGTGTAGGTTATTTGAGATTTTTCTTGCTTCTTAGGGTGGGCCTGTATTCCTATTTATTTCCCTCTTAGGACCACTTTGGTTGAATCCCAAAGGTTTTGGACCATTGTCTTTTCATTTTCATTTATTTCCATGTATTTTTTTTAAATTTCTTCTTTGATTTCCTGGTTGACCCACTCATTTTTTAGCAGTATGTTGTTTAACCTCCATGTATTTTTGGTGTTTCCAAATTTTTTCTTGTGGTTGACTTCCAGGTTCATAGTTTTGTGATCTGAAGAAATGCAGAGATGGTCCCAACACTTTTGTATTTGTTGAGGCCTTATTTGTGACCCAGTATATGATCTATTCTCAAGAATATCCCATGTGCTCTTGAAAAGAATGTGTATTCTGTTGTTTTAGGGTGGAATAATCTGAATGTACCTGTTATATCCATCTAGTTCAATGTCATTCAGAGCCACTGTTTCCTTGTTGGTTGGTTTTCTGCTTAGATGATCTGTGTAAGTGGGGTGTTAAATCCCCTACTATTACTGCATTATTATCAGTGAGTTCCATTAGATTTGTTATTATTTGTTTTTTATATTTGTGACCCACTGTATTATATATTTGGGTGCTCCCATATTGGGTGCATAAATATTTAGAGTCGTTAGATCTTGTTGTTGGATTATTCCCTTTGTTATGATATAGTGCTTTTCTTCATTTCTTGTTACATGCTTTGTTTTAAAGTCTAGTTTATCTGTATAACTATCGTTATACTGACTTCCTTTTGATTACCATTTGCATGATAAATGTTTCTCCATCCCCTCACTTTCAATCTGAATGTGTGTTTAGGTTTAAAATGAGTCTCTTGTAGGCATCAAATAGATGGGTCTTGCTTTTTCATCCATTTCGACATCCTACATCTTTCATTGGAGAATTTAGTCCATTTACATTCAGAGTAATTATGATAGATATGTAGTTAATGACATTTTATTACTTGTTGTCATTGTTTCTGGAGATCCTTTCTTGTCTTTTTGACTTTTAGTGTTTCCTTACACTCAGAGAATCCAATTAAATATTTCTTGCAAGGGTCGTTTAGTGGTCACGAAATCCTTTAGTTTTGCTTTGTCAGTGAAACTCTTTATCTCTCCTTCTATTCTGAATGATAGCCTTGCTGGATAAAGTATTCTTGGCCGCATATTTTTCCCATTCAGCACATTGAATATAGCATGCCACTCTCTTCTGGCCTGCCAAGTTTCTGTTGAGAAATTTACAGGAAGCCTTATGGGTCTTCCCTTGTAAGTTAAGGACTTCTTTTGCCTTGCTGCTTTTAAGATTTTTTCTTTTTCTTTTTTAAAGATTTTTTATTTTATTTATTTATTCGACAGAGATAGAGACAGCCAGTGAGAGAGGGAACACAAGCAGGGGGAGAGGGAGAAGAAGAAGCAGGCTCATAGCAGAGGAGCCTGACGTGGGGCTCGATCCCACAACGCTGGGATCACGCCCTGAGTCGAAGGCAGACGCTTAACTGCTGTGCCACCCAGGCGCCCCTTAAGATTTTTTCTTTATCCCTATATTTTACAAATTTAATTACAACATGCCTTGGGGGATTGGCCTGCTCTTGTTGATTTTGATGGGAGTTCTCTGTGCCTCCTGGAACTGGATGTCTGTTTCCTTCCCCAGATTAGGGAAGTTTTCAACTATTAATTCCTCAAATAAATTTTATGCCCCTCCACGCCCCAGCATCTTCTTCTGGGACTTCAGACTATGACTCTTACTACGTTTGATGGAGTCACTGATTTCCCTATGTCTAGTCTGGTGTTGCATAATTCTTTTTTCTCTCTTTTATTCAGATTCCTTATGTTCCATTATTTTGTCTTCTAATTCACTAATTCATTCTCTGCTTCTTCCAGCCTGCTATTCGTTGCATCAGTTCTGTTTCTCATCTCAGTTATGGCATTCTTCATTTCTGATTGATTCTTTTGTAACTCTTTTATCTCTGTGGTCAGAGTCTCCCTGAAGTCTTCCATTTCTTCGTCAAGCCCAGCAAATAACCTTATGATCATTGCTTTACATTTCTCATTATGCATATTACTTTGCTTAGATCTCTGGCTGTGGCCTTATCTTGTTCTTTCAATTCAGATGAATTCCTCCATGTTGGCATTTTGTTTAAGTTTCTGCTTTCTTCTGTATGTTGGATAGCCAGTTATGTTTCTTCCTCCTGAGAGTAATGACAGTGAAGAAAAGGTCATGTGTCCTGGGCCTAGCACTTTGAGGAGTGTCTCTGGCTTGTGCTTTGTGTGTGGTTTTCTGCAGAAGCTTTCCCTGCCTGTGGTGTGCAGTGTTTGTTCCTTAGCAAGAATGTGGTGAGTTTCAACTCGGAGTACTCTGGTCAGCTGTGAAATGAGAAGTGATTTACTTCCACTACAATTGAAGCCCTGCAGAACTCTCTGGTTGGGAGACATAGTGTGGGCTAGGGCTTGAGCTGGTCTTCTGGGGAGAGGTCTGCCAAGCTGAATCTGAGACAAGCTTGACTGAGATGGGCAGTCCCACCAGAACACAGGGGTGTGGGACTTTGTGTTAGCTAGTTAGGCAGCCAGTGTTAGTACTCTGCTGCTTCCTGCAGGTGGCTTTGTGTTTATGCTGGGGGAGGAGCAGGAAAATAGCACTGGTCAGCTCCTTTGTTTCCAGAGAGGTGTCTCTGGGAATGCTGCCTCTCAGGGATGTGCTCTAAGAAGAGTGAATACTTCCCTTCTGTGTGTCCCAGGAATTCTTCACACTGCTATTTCCACACCATTGCCCCTAGGGCATTTGCCTGCCTTCCGTCCAGGACTAGGGCAGTGCCCTCTGGGCTCTATCTTAGCCAAGCCTGTTCTCCTCTAAAACTCCAGGCTTTAAGCCTTGCTGGTTGCAAGAACTCATAAAAATCAGCCCTGCTGATTTTCCCAGTCAATAGCTTGGGGATATGTTCTCCTTGTGCATTCCCCTTGTGTGCTCTACACTCCTTTGCCCTTCTCCATGACCATGGATCCCTCCCCTCTGCAGCACAGGTGATCTTTCCTCCACTAAGTCACACTTCCTACCTTCTTTAATGTGGTGTCTTCTCTCTCTTTAGTTGTGGAGTTTTTTCTGTCGGTCTTTAGGTTGATTTCTGGGGTATTTAGGATGATTTGATAGTTAAATAGTTGTGTTTGTGAGATAAGATGAGCCTAGGGTACACCTATGCCCCACTATCTTTTTACCCCATACCCCAACCCCTTCCAGGATATTTAAATTTAAAGAGGAAAGACCTGGGAAAAAGGGTTCATTCCACCTTGGTGGAACAGGAAGTCCTTAATGGACTCCTTGAAATCAAAGTTAATTTGGAATGAAAGGCATTTCTTTGCAAAAGCATTCCTCATAATACAGCCCATGAATATTGATATGAGGATGGATTCACAGAAGAACCTTCATATTATTAGTATGCATACAGTTAACACAGGAGGTATGAATATCTGGAGAAATTAGGCAGTAGATGAAAACTCAATGTTTTAGAGTTACCCCAGAAGCAGTCCCAGAGACAAGGATTTAAGACAAATAGTTTATTAGTGAGTTGGTTCCAGGGAAGGCCATTAGGGAGGAGGGGAAGTAATATAGTAAAAAGAATTGTGAATTACCAAGCCAGTTACCCTTCTGGGAAATAGGAGCCCAGTGTCACTGTGGAATTCTGTGTAGCAGTGTAGAACACTCTTCAGAGTTATTCAAACCAGAAGAAAAGAAGATGGGGTGTGTATATAGCAATTCTCCAGCCATCATTCACTGAGGACTGCTCGTGGGAGTGTTCCTTCTCTAGCACTTCTGGCATGTCTTTGCATGGAATGAATGTCTGGCATGTCTTGTGCTCCCAGGCCCAGAACATAGTGCTCTGGCAGAGTCTGCAGCAGTTTGCAGTAAACGCTCTCCAGATTGCCAGACAAGTTGATACCAAGGTAATATGTTTGGGGTCTAACAGTGTCTTCTTCATTCTACCCTTTACACTAATTATATTTACTTGCCCACCACCCGATGTTCACCCTCTCCTGTCACTTATTCTTCAATGTAGTGTTTGGTCATATTTATTAAAGTAAAAAACCTGCCTTATAGCCAAATGGTAAGTGGGTGAGCTATAGTGCCTGTGCTGTCATGGTCCCAAGGCAAAATAAATATTGAATCATCTCCTTTCATGATCATTCATTCTATATGTTTATCTTCACCCTTTGCCAGCATGACTGCTGGCTTCATTTGCTTGCCCTCTGGGGGAACATAGACCTTCAACCTGAGGGGTCTGAACCCCTGCTTACTATCTCCTTAACAGCTTATGGTCATGGCTGGTGTTAATTTCCAAAGTTATTATCATGGAAACAACAGGAAGCATCCTAGTGAATCCTGTTAGTTTCCATATTTCTTCCTTCTATTATATTGTCGAAACGCTGTCTCATCATGTTAATCAGCGTCAGTTATCCTTGCCTGTTTATACTACCTCCTTTCATCTTTTTTCACCCCTTTCAAATATATAACATTTTCATCATTGGGAAAAGTTCTTTGGTTCCTGTTATTATCCAACCCCACCGCCACACCCAGGCCATGGCAATCCATAATGTTTTATATCACTATCCATTAGTTTTGCTTTCTCTAGAATTTTCATATAAATGAAATTGAATATGCACTCATTAGTGCCTGGTTTCTTAATACAGTGTTTTTGAGATTCATATATTTCATTGTATCAGTAGTTCATTCTTTTTTATGATCATGAGTATTTTATTATCTGGATAATCCACCATTCATCTGTTGATGGACAATCGGTTGCTTTTATTTTTTGCTATTATAAATAAAACTGTTATAAACACTGTATACAACTGTAAACATACATTTTATTGTTCTCAGGTCACTACTTAGATGTGAGATTGCTACATTATATGGTAAATGTATGTTTAATTTTATCAGAAGTGGCTACATTGTTTTCCAAGCGATTGTAGCATTTTATATTCTTAGCTTCGATATGTTAGAATTCCAATTGCTTTACACCTTTTCTAGCCCTGGGTTATCCACCTTTTAACATTTAGCCATTTCAGTGGGGTTGTCATTTATTACGATTTTTAAAATTATAAGTATAAGAAGAACTTAATTTTGCCTCCTGTATAGTATATCACATTTTAGAGACTCTCTGAAAAATCATTAGAAGGTGTTAGTAAAATTCAGAAAATAAGGGTACTTTTTGCCGAACACCAAAGGAAGCATTAACTTTGACTCCCTCTCGGAGGAGTATACTCATGTTTTTATCAGTGCTGCCCTCAAATTCCCAAGTCCCTGAGGATAGCTGTGTCAGCACCAAATGAAGGAGAAATTATACTATATATTTTAAGAGACTAAAGAATTTGTAGCAAAACATACAATTCAACCAATTTGGAATAATCCAGTTACTATTTTATCACCAAATAATTATTTTCTGATTCTCCATTTTCACCTAGTTAAAACCTCACCTGTATTTACCTTTCTGAATCCTCCCTGGTAATTGATCTGTCTGCCCTTCAGTGCTGAGAGACCCTTATGATCAATGGATAGTGGTAATGATGGTGACAATGATGATGATGATGATGCAGATAATGATGAAAGTGTGGTGGTGATGGTTGCCTTGCACAGTCCCAGCAAGTATAGGTACTCGATATATATATATATTGAAAGATTAAGTGAATGAATGAAAAATGGCTTTTATCGGAGATTTAATACCTGCCTAATACTATGCTAATTTGAGTTTATCTCATTATTCTTACAATGATCCTTTGCTGTAGTTAATCCTGTTTCCCCCTTATTAAAGAAATGGGTGGTAAGGCATTTAATAACTGTTTACCTGAGTTTAATGTGGTCACTCAGAATTCTAGTTCATAGGCAATATCTAGATTTAAATATTCCTTCAAAGTGATGTTTGCCTAGGTTCTCAAAATGGCAGGGATTAGGATTAGAGTGAATATTAATTTTCCAGACACCCTGTTTGGGTCTTTGGCCCCGCTGATTCCTAATAAACGTTTGTCTGGCTGTAAAAGGCATTAAATGAGCAGCATAGTACTGTAGCTCTTTCAGTGCTCATGCTGTAGGTGGACTTCTTTGTGCATATATTCCCCAGGAAGTTAACTGAAAGGAGTTTGTGTCCAGGCCAAGGTAGTGTTCCTGAGTTCCCTGGCCTAATACCATCAAGGATTATCTTAATAACATGGCAATTTAACCATGGCCTGTGACAAGTTACAACTGTGGAACACATAGCTGAACATTTGCTGAAATCTAACTAAATATTTTGCATGGATTTAAAGTCACAATAATGTGTATAATAATGAGTAATTAAGATATCATGTTAAGGAAAAAAACAAAACCAAGTGTGAAATTTTAGTTAACCGAGGCCAAGTCTCACCTTGCCTTCCCCCCGCCCCCGACTAATCACATGGTATCATGGTAAGTAAATAAAGATCCTGGAGGGCCCTTGATTTCACTCATATGTGGAATTTAAGAAACAAAACAGATGGACATAGGTGAAGGGAAGGAAAAATAAAATAAGCTAAAGGTAGAGAGAGGAAAACCATAAGAGGCTATTAACTATAAGAAATAAACTGAGGGTTACTATGGGGGAGGTGGGTGGAGGGATGGGGTTGTTGGGTAATGAGGATTAAGGAGGGCACTTGATATAGTGAGCATTGGGTGTTATATGTAAGTGATGAATCACTATATTCTACCCCAGAAACCAGTACTACACTGTATGTTTACTAAGTTGAATTTAAATGAATTTTTGAAATGGAAAAAAGAAGAAAAAATACCCTATGGAAGTAAAATTACAGAATAATATATAGGCAACCCCTGTTTAATGGCAGAACCCGGTTATGAGAATCCAATATGGTTTGTGAAAACATAAACTGGCATCCTCCTTCCCACTATTTTACATGGAAAATATATAATCTGTGTTAAATCAGTTCTAACCCTCAACCAATATTCTAAAACACAGTAAAAATCTCACTATATAAATAATATCCATCTTGTTAGGGTATGAATACTTAAAACTTAGCTTCATGACTTCCAAGAAACTAATGTGATTCTTGGCAAACCATTGCTTTTTCTGCATTAACATGGCTGTTCTTAGTACCGCAAAATGCCAAAAACTCCTACCACTTTGTTGACATTCTGTGTCATGTGACACGTCTTTCAAATATTCATCATCATAATTGAGTCTTTCCTTGCATATGATTTGCTTTCACGTCGTAGTAAGTTTTGGGGTTACAAATACTAATACTTCCCAAATACTATTCATTGACAAGTTTTACGGAGAGATATATTCTCTGAAGTTTAAGTACTAAAACCAGGGGTTTTGTACCTGGAAGATGTTCTGCAGGGCAGATGGGGAAGTTTGGATTCATAGAAATATGTCCACATACAAATTACCACATACCCTTCATGTATTAGATTGGTTCTCTGGTAATTGTTAGCTCATATTTCTTCTAGACCAGGTTTTTATCCATCAGAGATGGCTTCAATGATATTCAACAAATAACATGGAATAAAATATCTAGAAAAATATAGAGGAAATTTCACATTTCTACTGAAACTAATGAGATGAAACCAGAGACTGTGTATAGAAGGAATATTCACCCTACAAAGAGAAAACAAAAACAGTTTCCTTGCATAAAATCCACATTAAAAATAAAGAAGATGTCAATAAAGTAAAAATAGTTTTTAAATCAGATATTATAGAGTTCCTATTTTCTATTCAAAATGATAAGAGCCAGAAATTAATAATAGTTTTATAAATAATACTTTGGCAATTATAAAACCTTCCTATATAACATCAAAGACTTACTTGAAGTAACCACTATAGAAATCTAAACACTTCATTTTTTTTATATTCTTGGTTTATAGATACCTAAATAGAATCTTTTTTAAAATTATTTTTTTTTGATGTAATTTTGATGATTCCTTAGTTGCGTATAACACCCAGCGCACTATGCAATACGTGCCCTTCTTACTACCCATCACCAGCCTATCCCATTCCCCCACCCCCCTCACCTCTGAAGCCCTCAGTTTGTTTCTCAGAGTCATAGTCTCTCATGTTTCACTCCCTCTTCCGATTACCCCCCTTTCTTTATCCCTTTCTTCTCATACTGATCTTATTAGTTCTTATGTTCCATAGATGAGAAAAACCATATGATAATTGTCTTTCTCTGTTTGACTTATTTCACTTAGCATTATCTCCTCCAGTGCTGTCCATGTTGCACCAAATGTTGAGAAATCATTCTTTTTGATAGCTGAGTAATATTCCATTGTATATATGGACCACAACTTCTTAATCCAGCCATCTGTTGAAGGGCCTCGGCTCCTTCCATGATTTAGCTATTGTAGACAATGCTGCTATGAACATTGGGGTGCATATGGCCCTTCTCTTCACTACGTCTGTATCTTTGGGGTAAATACCCAGTAGTGGTATTGCTGGATCATAGGGTAGCTCAATTTTTAACTTTTTAAGGGGCCTCCACACTGTTTTCCAGAGTGGCTGTACTAACTTGCATTCCCACCAACAATGTAGGAGGGATCCCCTTTCTCCACATCCTCTCCAACAATTGAATCTGGGGGCCTGGGTGGCGCAGTCATTGGGTGTCTGCTTTTGGCTCAGGGTGTGATCCCAGCATTCCAGATCGAGTCCCACATCGGGCTCCTCTGCTGGGAGCCTGCTTCTTCCTTTCCCACTCCCCCTGCTTGTGTTCCCTCTCTTGCTGGCTGTCTATCTCTGCCAAATAAATAAATACATAAAAATACTAAAAAAAATAAACACTTCAATCTAACCTACTGGAATTTCTAATGACCCCTCTCCTTACATCATTGCTTTGGTTTTTTACTTTTCTTTCTTTTTTGTTTTAAAATTTGATCTTGTTATACGCAAACAATGAATCATGGAACATTGCATCAAAAACTGGGGATGTACTGTATGGTGACTAATATAACAAAATAAAAATTATGAAAATAAATCAATAAACATAACCATTAAAAAAAATCTGATCTTGGTTTTCTCCCAAAGATTCTTGGAATTCATTTTCTGCTTTAGTTCCAGGGATTTCTGGCACATCATAATCATCATCGTCATCATCCTCAGTCCAACACAACAGATAGGTGGGTCACACTGCTAAGTACTACATTTTAAAATTGCGTTATTTGTATTAATTTACTCAATCCACATCTTATTTCACAGATGAGGAAACAAAGGTGCAGATTTTACTTTTTTTGAGGGTGGAGATCATTTGTTTATTTTGTGGGAACAAATTGTCAAGAATTTAACTACCAGATGGTGCATGAAAAGCAGATTTTATGATTCCTAGTTGCCCTTAAGCGTTCATAAGTTATTTTAACATTTTGTCAATAGCTGAATGGTTATAAGATTCTACACTGAAAATCATTGCCTCAAAGCTTAAAAGCCTCGTCGTACTTTCTTCCAATACCAACAGTTATGACAGAAGTTGATATATGGAGTTCTGTGGTCTCTTGCAGAAGTGGTATGTTTATTTATATTTTCATCTGGGAAGAGTTTAAGATTTCTTTATATTTGGTGCTTGTAAATTGTATAATGTCATGTCTAGATACCAGCCTTTTTACTTTCTTGAGCTGTTCATACAGGGAATTTGGAGACTGCCTTGATTGTTGATGTAATAATTTATTCCTCTCTTTTCCTCTGTTCTCTATGCCAAAATCCCTCATAGGCAGAATTTGGATATTCTGGACCAAATTACTTTCCCCACCATTTTTTCTACCTTTTCTTCTGTCTGCATTTTACTTTCTGAAACTTCTGCATTTACTTATTTGTCAACAGTGCTGATGATTCTTTTCCTTCAGCTAGTACATTTTTAATTTATAAAAAGTTTTTTCTTTTACTGATTGTTTACCTCAATACTTAATGGTGTTTTAAGGATCCAGTATTATCTTGAAGCACCCTGTGCGGGATTTTGTTTTTCATTTTCTGTTTTGACGGGTTGGGAGGGAAGAGGCAGCAGCAGTTGTTTCCACCCTGCTCTATCCTACCATCTAGATCACAGCAGCTGGCACTCTGGAACTACATTTTAGAGAATCCCTTGCCAGCAGGGTTCCAGATTGAATTCCAGTAATGAAAGGCATAGTGTGATGGCTGGAAGGTAGAAGAAAAGCAGGGCTATTATCGTTCCTCTAGAAGTGGTGGTTGTGTGAGCTTCAAAGAAAATGGTATCAAGGAATCGAAGGCTGGAGAACACTGTGTGTTTGTGGCAAAACATTTAATAAAAATGTAGACTCCAGTTAATCTGAAAGCCACTCACATCCCCATTGAAGCCATAGTGACCTTACTAATATAAATCTGACCTAGCTTACCAGCATTTAAACATGAATGAATCCCCTATTGCCCTCAGATAAGCTAAATGTCACCCAAATATCTTCCTGTTTTGGTTCCTGAAAATCTATTTCCATTCAGCTACTGAAAAACTCTACCTGTACTTGGTATTTGACATCACTGATAATTTAGACTCTGCCTATGCCTTCAGCTCATCTTGTTCTATTTCTTTTCCATTTCACCATCACTAAAGCATATCAAAGAATCATTTTATAATTGCATGCTTCACAAATGCTGGTTGACCATCTTGAAATGCTCTTCANAGACTCTGCCTATGCCTTCAGCTCATCTTGTTCTATTTCTTTTCCATTTCACCATCACTAAAGCATATCAAAAAATCATTTTATAGTTGCATGCTTCACAAATGCTGGTTGACCATCTTGAAATGCTCTTCATTTTTTTTTTGCCAAATGGAAAATTTCTTGTGTCTTCCAAAAATCATCTTTTTTATGAAGTCTCCAAAACATATAAAGAGACCAAAAAAAGAAGCTATTTAAAAAATGGGCAGGAAAAACTGAATAGACACTGTTCCAAATAGGACACACAAATGGCTAGCAGGTACAGAAAAAGATGCTCACATCACCAAGGGAAATGTGAACATCACTAAGGGAAAAATACAGGTACAATCACAATGCGATATCATCTCACACTTTTTTAGATGGGTATTACCAAAAAGCCCCACAAAGGATAAAAGTGTTAGGAAGGATGTTGAGAAAAAAGGAAGCCTTGTACATTACTGATAAAAATATAAATTGGTGCAACCACTCTGGTAAACAGTATAGTCTTTCCTGAAACATTTCAAAATAGAATTACCATTTGATCCAGCAATCCCAACTCTGTGTATATATCCAAAGGAATTGAAATACGGATCTCAAAGAGATATCTGTACTTCCATGTTCACTGCAGCAGTTTTCAGAATCGCTATGATGTGGAAATAATCTAAAACTCCATGTAAAGAAGAATGATTAATAAAGTGTGGCATATGCACATTATGCAGTATCATTCAGCCTTTATAAAGAAGAAGATGCTGCCACTTGTAACAACGTGGATATACCTGTAGGACACTATTCTAAGTAAAATAGGCCTGAAACCCTGCATGATCTCACTTATATGTGGAATCTAAACAAACTCATGGAAGCAGAGTGTAGCATGTGGTTGTCAGGACCCAAGGGAGGGAGAATAGGTAGGTATTGATCAAGTTTCAGTGATACATAATAAATAAGTTCTGGGGTTCTGTATAAAATAGGGCCTGTGATTAACAATATTTTATTGCTTACTTAAGATTTTGCTAAGTGGATCTATCTTAAATTAAATGCTTTTACCTACTATGGAAGGGCAAAAAAAATCAACAGCAAAGGGGACAGGAAGAAATTTTTGGAGGTGATAGAGAGGTTAATGGCATTGATAGTGATGATGGTTTTAAGGGTGTGTACTTATCTCCGAGCACATCAAGTTGTAAACATTAAATAACCACAGCTTTTTATATGTCAATCATACCTCAATGAAGTGGTTTAATTTTTATGATTGGAAGTGTCATAAATATAGAATTAGCTTAGGAAATTTGTCTCAATAAAATGTTTTATAGGACCACAATCTAGTGCATTAATCTTCACATTAGGGTTTGTCCTTTACTGGGGACC
>NC_048223.1:91012519-91132149 GCF_002007445.2 Ailuropoda melanoleuca
ATTTTCAAAAATAACATTATAAGCAGAATATTCTCTCTTTCCCCACCTTTATTGCAGCATAGTTGACATATAAGCTTGTGTAAGTTTAAGGTATACAAAGTGATGATTTGATACACCCATATATTACGAAATGTTTACCACAGTAAGCTTAACTAATACCTCCTTTACTTCCCATATTTACCGTTTTGTTGTTGTTATGGTAAGAACCTTAAAGTTCTACACAGAGCAATTTTCATATGTGCATTACAATATTGTTAACTATAGTCACAGTGCTGTCTTAGATGCTCAGAACTTACTTATTTCATAATTGAAAGTCTGTGCCCTTTGACCAACTTTGACCCATTTCCCCCACCACTCAGCCCCTGACAACCACCGTTTCATTGTCTATTTCTATGAGTTAGATGTTTTTTAGGTTTCACATACAAATGAGATCATACAGTATTTGCGTTTCCTGTTTCACTTAGGAATAAAATATACATTAGCAGATTTATGACAAAGATGACAGTCTAATGCAGTAGGGAAGTGATAGTCCTTCAATAAATGTAGATGGTGCTGCTTCAAGTGGGTGTTCAAAAGGAGAAAATACAACTTGACCCTTACTCTTTAGCAGACCAAAAAAAAAAAAGTTAAAAGAGGAGAAAAAAAAGAAAAGAAATGCAGAAGGTGAGACATGAATCTAAATGTAAATGGATAAAAGACCTTGATGTGAGACAGGAATTCATCAAAATTCTAGAGGAGAACATAGGCAGCAACCTCTACGACATCGGCCAGAGCAAACTTTTTCATGACACATCTCCAAAGGTAAGAGAAACAAAAGAAAAAATGAACTTGTGGGACTCCATCAAGATAAAAACTTCTGCACAGCCAAGGAAACAGTCAAAAAAACTAAGAGGCAGCCCACGGAATGGGAGAAGATATTTGCAAATGACACTACAGATAAAAGACTGGTATCCAAGATCTACAAATAACTTCTCAAACTCAATACATGAGAAACAAATGATCAAATCAAAAAATGGGCAGAAGATATGAATAGACACTTCCAATGAAGACATACAAATGGCTAACAGACACATGAAAAAATGTTCAAAATCATTAGCCATCAGGGAAATTCAAATCAAAACCACATTGAGATACCACCTTACACCAGTTAGAATGGCAAAAATTGACAAGGCAAGAAACAACAAATGTTGGAGAGGATGTGGAGAAAGGGGATCCCTCTTACACTGTTGGCAGGAATGCAAGTTGGTATAGCCACTTTGGAAAACAGTGTGGAGGTCCCTCAAAAAGTTAAAAATTGAGCTACCCTATGACCCAGCCATTGCACTACTGGGTATTTACCCCAAAGATACAGACGTAGTGAAGAGAAAGGCCATATGCTCCCCCATGTTCATAGCAGCATTGTCCACAATAGCTAAATTGTGGAAGGATCCGAGATGCCCTTCAACAAATGACTGGATTAAGAAGATATATACAGTGGAATATTACTCAGCCATCAGAAAAAACGATTTCACAACATTTGCAGCAACATGGATGGGACTGGAGGAGATTATGCTAAGTGAAATAAGTCAAGCAGAGAAAGACAATTATCATATGGTTTCACTCATTTATGGAACGTAAGCAATAGGAAGATTGGTAGGAGAAGGAAGGGAAGAATGAAGGGGGGGAAGAAAGAAGGGGGAATGAACCATGAGAGACTGTGGACTCTGGGAAACAAACTGAGGGCTTCAGAGGGGAGGGGGTGGGGGATTGGGATAGGCTGGTGATGGGCATTAAGGAGGGCAAATATTTCATGGAGGACTGGGTGTTATACGCAAATAATGAATCATGGAACATTATATCAAAAACTAAGGATGTACTTTATGGTGACTAACATAACATAATAAAAAATTATTATAACAATAAATAAATAAATAAATAAATAAATGTAAATGGTATAACAATCATCTAAAAGAAAACATGGCAGAATATCTTAATGTGTTTAGGGGAAGGAAAAAAATGCCTTGACCAAGACAAAAGAATTCATCATAAAAAAACAATGATATTAACTACTTCTATTTATTGCGAGACAGCATTAAGGAAATGAAAGCGGAAGCCACAGTGTGGGAGAAGCTATTTTTAATCTGACAAATCTACAAACCAGTAAGGAAAAGACAATGAAACAAAAGAAATCTGGGGAAAATATTTGCAGAGTTCTTTCACAAAAAGAGACCATAAAAATGGTCAATGTTATATTAAAATGTTCAGGTTATTTAATGATGAGGGAAATATAAATTAAAACCATAGTACAATACAATTTCACACAAACTGGAAAGGCTAAATGCAGAATTCAGACAGTGCCAAGTGTCAGTGAGATTACCTGAACTCCTATTCACTGAGGCTGGAAGCTTAAAATTTGGAAAACTATTGAAGTTGATCATATTTTAGATATTTGCAGCATGATCCAGCAATTGCATATTTATGTGTGTGGGAATACACACACACACACACACACGTGTATATATATAATACAGAAGAAAAAAATTTTATGTTCAACTGACTGAGATACCCAGGAGCCCCAGTACACAACAGATTTAAAGTAAAAATGTTATATACATACATACATATGCACACATGTATATATATTCTGAGATATACACATCTTAGAAATTCACATATATATCCATTAAAATGTGTTTGTAGCACTAATTGTAAAAACCCCAAACTCATAAAAATGTAAACGTCCTTCAAGAAGAGGATGAATAAAGAAATGGTAGTATATTCAAACAAATACTGAACAAAACACATGTTCAGGAAACAACATTGGTAAACACACAAACATAATGTTGAACGAAAAAAGCCAGACAGAAAAGATCCATAACGCTTGCTTCTACTGATCAAAAGTATCGAAAACACTGCAAAAGTAATCTGTGATTTTTCAAAAGCAGTATAGTGATTACCTAATGGTTACCTGGTTTCTTGAATGTGTTTAATTGAAAAAATATAATTATGCTTTAGAAC
Organism: Ailuropoda melanoleuca; assembly: GCF_002007445.2. Classification (NCBI taxonomy): domain Eukaryota; kingdom Metazoa; phylum Chordata; class Mammalia; order Carnivora; family Ursidae; genus Ailuropoda; species Ailuropoda melanoleuca. Next base: position 91,015,517 of record NC_048223.1, read on the forward strand.
TTTAAAAATATGTACATTATGATTTAATAAAAATTCTATTTGAAAGTGCACAAATAATTTGAAAAAGGAGAATAAAGGAGAAAAAATAGATAAGTAGAAAACAGACCGTCAGGGTTAACCCAAATGTATAGTAATAAATTAATGAAAATAGGCCAGATATCCAATTTAAAAGAAGATTATCAGATTAAATAAAAATAAATAAATACACTGAGCTATATGCTGCTCACTCAGAGACATAGTTGATGTATGAGAACATAGAGAGGTTGTAAGTAAAGGATACACAAATGACAATGAAATATATGCCATACACACTCAAAGGATGATGAGGTAGTTGTTTATGTGACAAAGCAGACATTAAGACAAACTATCACAAGAGATAAAAGATGTAAACATTGTTATACATACAAACATGTATAAAATAGAGTATAATAATTAAAAATACATTATAATAATAAAATAATTATAGTAATAAATTATGTATGTAAATAAATAATAAATATATAATAATAGGAAGACATAACAGTCTAAATTTGACTTAAAATATATGACTCAACGGATGACAAAGCTAAAATTAAATCCAAAATCATGAATGGAGATTTTTAAAACATTTATCTCAGTAACTGATAGAAGAAACAGACAAAAAAATCAGTAATGACATAGATTTAAACCACACGTTTAAACACTTACACATAGAACACTATATCCAGCAACCATAGAGTGATATTATTCTCCAGTTCACATGGAACATTAATCAAAATTGATCGTATGCTGAACCATAAAGAAAGGCTCAGCATAATTTTAATGATAGACTTGATAAGGACATTACACGAAAAGGACAATTTTTGACTAATCTGTCCAATAAATATAGATGCAATTGTAATAAAAATCACAGCAGGTATTTTTTGTGGAAATTAATGAGCTGGTTGTAAAATTTTTATAGAAATTAGAAGCACCAAGAACCATCAAGATAATTTTGATGAATTAGAATAAAGTTGGAGAATATATATGATTCAAGACTTCTAAAGCTATGGTGAGGAAACATTGGGCATTTGTGCAAGAAAAGATATAGAAGAACATAGCATCTGTGGTATGACTGAGCTTCTGAAAGCCATATTTCATTTGTAGTAGAAAAGTAACTCTGGGAAGAATTCAATGAATACATATATTTTCTTCCATTTATAATTTCTCTTCAGCCATTTGGGGTAAAATGGTAGGAAGTGTTTCTTGCTGGACTTCTGCAAGTTCATGACCTGGATATGAAGGCATGATGTTCCCTTCCTCCTGGAATCTCTGCCCAAATTGTGACCAATTTCAGTTTTGCCATTTTATGTTTAAGATTACATTAATTTTGCATCTGGATAGCCTGGATCACTTATGGTGGAAATAATGGGTGGAGATAAATACATGTGCCATATTTTACTTACTTTTTTATTTTGAAAAAACCGAAACCTTTCAGAAAAGTTGCAAGCATAACACAAGAACACAAGTTCATCCAGATTCCCCAAGTGATTTCATTTTATTAATATGCTTATTAATAAAACATATTTATCTTAATATTCTCTTCAGTATTTTTCTAGCCTGTATAGCTTGACATGATGTCCCATTACTCAGAAATACTTCAGTATGTATTTCCTAAAACCAAGAACAGAAAGTTTTATGGATTGAATGGTGTTTCCCCAGAGTCCACATGTTGAATCCCCAACCCTCAATATTATTGTAGTTAGTAGCAGAGCCTTATAGGTGGTGATTGAAATTAAATGGAATCATAATGGTGGGACCTTACTCCAATAAGACTGGGATACCTATAAGAAGAAGAAGGGATGCCAGGAGTGTGCATGCACACAAAAGAAAGGTGTTTGAGGACACAGCAGGAAAGTGGAAATCTGCAAGCCAGGACAAATCTCATCAGAAACCAACCCTGCGGGCACCTTAATCTTGGACTTCTGGCTTCAGAACTTGAGAAAATAAATTTCTGGGCTGCCTGGGTGGCTCAGTCGTTAAGCATCTGCCTTCAGCTCAGGGCATGATCCCAGGGTCCTGGGATCGGGCCCCGCATAGGGCTCCCTGCTCCGCTGGGAGCCTGCTTCTTCCTCTCCCACTCCCCCTGCTTGTGCTCCCTCTCTCACTGGCTGTCTTTCTCTCTGTCAAATAAATAAATAAATAAAATCTTCAAAAAAAATAAATTTCTGTTATTTAAGCCACTCAGTTGGAAGTATTTTGTAATGGCAGCCCTAACAGATGAATACACTTCCCTATTATAGCACAGCCATTAAAATCAAGACATTAATATTCATAAAATACCACCATCTAATATAGACCCCATTCAGATTTTCCGGTTGTCCCAACAATGTTCTTTACAGCAAAAACAAAACCAACAAAAAACAAAGAAAAATGAACTTCCCTTTTCTCCCTTCCATTTCTAGTCCAGGATCCAATCCAGGATCACATTGTGATTTAATTGTTATGTGTCTTTAGTTCCCTTTGATCTGGACTAATTCCTCAATCTTTCCTTATCTTTCATGACCTTTAGCATTGTTAGAATACCGGTCAGTTATCTCATTGAATTTCCCTCAGTTTTGGTTTGTTGAACATTTCTTTCTAATTTCATTCAGCATGTGCACTTTTGGCCAGAATACTAGAGAAGTGAATCTGTGTTCTTTTCAGTGTAACGTACCAAAGACCCATGATATTTATTTGTCCCACTAATAGTGAGGTCAACTTTTATCACACGGCTCAGATGGTGTGAGCCAAGTTTTTCCACTTTAAAGTTAACAAGTACTTTTTTTAATTGACTGATGTGTATAAGTACTTTATTTACTAACAAGTGTTAATAAGTATGCATGTTACTTATAATTTAGTAAGTAATCACTGTTTTGTGTGACAATGCTTTGAGACTATGTACAAATTCTGTCTCCTCAAATGTATATCCATTAATTTTAGGATCCCCAGATGATCTTGCCTGAATCACTTACTTATTACAAAGAGTGATTTTCTAATTGATCATAGAAAATACCAGCAAAGAAAATAAAAAAAATCAAATGGAGACTACTGAACTGAAAAAAAAAAAACCCAATAACCAACATAAAAAACTCAGTAGAGAGGCTAAAGAAAAGAATTGATATCACAGGGGAGAGAATAAGTGAACTCAAAGACAGAACAATAGAAATAACTCAATAAGAACAATAGAAAATAGACTGCAAAGAAATGAACAGAATCTCAGAGACCTGTAGGGAGAAAGAAAACCTCTAACATTAGTATCAGCAGAGTCCCAAAAGTAGAAGAGAAGGATTCGTGGCTAAAAACATCCCCAGTTGGCAAAAGCTATACATTTACAGACTCAAGAAGCTGAGCGAACCCCAAACAAAAATCCATATCAAGACACATCAGAAATAAACTTCAAAAACCTAAAGACAAAGGAATATTCTTGAAACAGAGGGTATGATGCATTATGTGCAAGGAAGAACAGTAGATCTCTCAACTGAAACTATGGACCCCAGAAAGAATTCATGCAATATTTTTAAAGTGCCGGAAGAAAAGAATAATTTTTCTAGAGTTCTGTGCCCAGTAAAAATATCCTTCAGGAATAAAGGTAAAATCAAGACATTCTCAGATAAAGGAAAATTAAAAGATTTTATTGCCAGTAAACCTGCTCTCAAATATATATATATATAACATATGTATTATTTATATATTTATGTATATATATATTTTTAACTATATATATATACACATATATATGTACATATATATATGTATATTGTTAAAAGAAGTTCATCAGACTGAAGGGAAATGATACTAAAGAAAACATGGAATACTTGGAATATCAGGAATAAAGAAAGAACAACAGAAAGACTAATAATATGGAATGCAGCACAAGTGATGTTACAGTTATTTAGATCCTAGATCCTAAGACTGAAGAGGCATCGCAGCCCCTGCTTTCACTCTCTTAGGATCTTGAGGCCTCCATGTTGTGAAGAAGTCCAGTCTAGCTGATTAGAGGATGAGAATCCTCCTCGAGGAGGAGGCATACACAATAGCCAGCACCAGCTTCTAGACATGTAAGTAAGGTCATTTTGGGCCTTCTTATTCCAGTTAAGCCATAAGGTATCTGTAGCTATCTGAATGATCCCAGGCAAGATCAGCAGGAAAATCAGCAAGACTGCCAAGCCAAAGAACTGGAAAATAATAAATCTTTGTTGTTCTAAGCCTGTTTTAAAAAGTGCTTAAGAAAATAAACATGAGCCACAGACTTCGAGAAAACCTACCTCAAAGCACATATCTGATAAGGGACTTGTATCCAAAATACATAAAGAACACAATTTAATAATAGTAAATCATCATGGAAATGGATTACTACTTAACCATAAAATGAACCCACTACTGATATATGCAACAACATGGAGGAATCTCAAAAATATGCAGAATGAAAGAAGCTAGACACTTAGTGCATATGGTATGATTCCATTTATATGATGTTCAAAACCAGGTAAAACTACTATATGATAATGAAAATCAGCACAGTGGATTTTCGCTCAGGGTGGAAGGCAGTAACTGGGGAAAGAGAGAAGGGAACTTTCTGGGGTCATAGAAATGCTGTATATCTTCATTAAGATGGTGGATACATGGGTGTATACATTTGTCAAACTGATCAGCTTTAACTTATGAACTGTGCTTTTCATTTAAATGTAAATCATGCCCTGTAAAAATAAGAAATAGAAAAAAATGCTAAATTTTAATGTACATTATGAACAGATACACAATTTTTTTTCTCAAAAAATAATGTACTTCAAAAACTTGAAATAAAAATGTTTTTCTCTTTAGAAATAGAATCTTACAAAACAAAACATTTAATCATCTTTGGGTTGTGAGTATAATTTTTGTGAAAAAAATTTCTGTTACAGAACTCTCCCTAACTCTAATGGGAGGAAGACTCCAGATGTAGTTATGAGCTAATTAACAAAAAAATGTGCTCTGACTCTTTAATGTTAAAATAATTCCCTCTAGTATTTGATAACTTTGAGCAAGTGATTTGAAGCATATTTGAGTTGCTTTTCAGGGGCTAGTCCTTTTATTGATAGTGAACTATGGTCTATTTTAAAAAATAGACTATTATAAAAAATATAAATATGCCTTTATATTCTTTAGTTTCATGATGTTTAGATGGGAGTTCCCATGTAATCACTGGGATCAATTTCAGTATTTTCCTGGATATATTCCACTTGCTCAAAATTTCTCTGAAGTAAAGGAAACAATTTTCTTGAAATAAAAGTTTTGCTTAGTCGATCACTGTCTCCTTATTTCCCCTGAGGATTACGATGATGTGGAGGAATGCTTTGTACACAAGGACAAACTTTATTCTTTTCTAGATTCTAGCGCAGCATAAAATTCTGTTTCCATCACAAGACATAATAATTCAGCTTTCAGAGTATTTATAATACGGAAATAGCTATTACATCAACAAAACCTATTTTTTGGTTGAATCCAAATTTATATGATGTCATGAATTGCAAAAAGTCTGCCAAGAAGTGTAAGTACATTATTGAAGTTATATATGGAGAGCAGGATAATGCCATATATGTGAACACGCCTACTCATTAAAAATGTGTTTGCCAACTGCTCCCAAGACCATTGAGGGAGAAAATGCTGGAAGAATAATGAATGAATTTTTTTAGGTAAATGCTATTGGGGATAATTGCCAAAGTGTTATAGTAACTGGAGAGATTAATATCCAGGCCAAAAGATGGAGCAGGCAGGCAGAGAGGGAATGAAGGCTTTTGGCGTTGTCAGCCCATCTGACTCAACATTTATACTTTGCCTCTCTTCCTACACCCCCTGAGCCACCCAGGGAACTAGCAATAAGTCTTCTTCCAAGCACGGTGGAAACCAGTTCAGTAGGTCCTTCCAATTTGACAAGCAATCCTCATCTGAAACACTCTTCTCCCTCATTGTGCAACTGCCAGGTGATTATTAACCCCTGGTTGCAATGGTTCCCAAACTTTAGCATGCATCAGTGTCACCTGAGAGTTTATTAAAGCAGAGATCACTGGGCTCCATCCCAAGAGTTTCTGACAGTGTGGATGGTACCCACAAATTTGCATTTATAACAAGTTACCAGGTAATGTATTGCTACTGGTGTAGGGACCACACTTTGAGACCCAATGAAATATTTCACTCTTTTGACATCATTCCAATTCTCTTCCAGTAAATGTGAATTCATCTTTCATGACGATTATCAGTGAGGGAAATGAAGCTGAGGAAATAAAGCTGTTTTACATCCAGGAACAAAGTGGAGTATAAGCAAATCAATGTAGTGGGAAATAGTGGTCCCAAGTGAGGGGCTTATTGGAATGGAGCTGTTTGTAGGAAGTAGGGATAAAAGAATAAAGAGGCAGGGTGACAGGCAAGAGGAAGTTTATTTATTTATTTTTGCGTACTTGGTGTGTCAACTGTCTCTAAGAGCCAAAAGCAGAAGTGGCTTCAGAGTTAGTTAGTGGTAATTGTGATAGAGCATTATCAGGGAATTCTCCAGGACTGCATGGGACCCTTGTCATCCCTGAACACCATGAGTAAGGAGCTACCACACAGAAATTCTCTGTGCACTTGGGCTTACAATAAGAAGTAACAAATTCGTTTCCTAGCCTACCAGTGACTCCAGTGGGGATAAATTAGCAGATAATCAATTCTTCAGGGAATATTTTTTAATTGTTTAGTTCAACTTGAAAATACTTTTCTGTGAAACTTACATGCTTTGGGAAATCATAAACTATTACCATCATTATCTTGTTGATACTCTAATTAATGCAGGAAAATAGTTATCAGGCATTTCCCCTCCCAAAACCTCAGTGAGTCTGCCCTTTGAATAAGAATGGGACTAGGCAAAGCAGTTACAATACAAAAGGTATGCAAGTAATTTATTAATACAGTGACTGAGTATTGGGCTTTGACTGGCAAAGAAGAAAAGTGAGTCGAGACCAGAAGGTGTTCAAAACCTAGAGGTCCAAGACTGGATGTAGGTGATATACAAAAATAAAGAAGTAATTAAGTAATGTTAGAATCTAGTTTCAGGCACGTTGGGTAAACATGCTCTACCTTGACTCCCTCACTGAAAATGACTGTGAAACAGAATGGGTGAAGCAGCCATGAGAGGATTCTGCACTGTGAATCAAGCAGGAGGATTGGAAAGAAGACCAGAATTTGAAGTGCCACCAAATCAGTGGTGTGTTCACCATGTTTTCTGTCCTCTGGTTCTTTCACTTCTTGGTGCAGTCACAAAAGTGAGCAGCAGAGAAAAGTAACTAAGGTCCCATGCTTCTGGCCACAGGACTTAAAAGAGGCACTTCAGGGACATGAGATGTATCAGGCAGATTATGATGAGGGGGAACGGAGGAAAGAGATCCCTTTAATTTGTTCAATAACTCAAAAATGTACTCCCAAACTATGCATGACTGCATCTGATCTTAGCATAATCAAGACTTTGAAAACGGAATTACCGAAAGATTTATGGCCGGACCCAGACTGCCACTGGGTGGTGCACATGTGAGACAGATCTGAATAGCTTTGCAAAGGTTTTGAAAACTGCACTGACATTGAAACTGCAGCCTATGGGAGATGGGGGGAACGTATGGCCTGAACCGAATCAGGTCCATTACTTGATAAAATAAAGAAATTAACATTTTCAAAAGGATGTTTAAAAAGACTCAGAGTCTGAAAACCTGATATCCCACTTCAAATTTACTCAGCAAATGAAGAACCAGGAAAATCTCAATTCTCCTGGGAAAAGATAATCAACAGACATCAATTCTCACATGACACAGATGTTGGAATTACCTGACAGAGACTTTAAATCAATTATTTAAAAATATTCTAACAGGCAATTACAAGCACTTGTAAAATTAGTAGAGTAATAGGACTCAGCAGTGATGTTAAAAGAAGCCAATGGAAATATTAGAGCCAAAAAATACAGCTATTAAAATATAACACTCATTCACTGAGCTCAAAAGCATAAGTGGAGATGACATAAAATTGTGGGTAAAATTGAAAACAGATCTGTAGAAATTATCCCACCTGGAAAAGAGGAGAAAAAAGACTTAAAAGAATAGTGCCTGAGGGACCCATGGAAGAAGGACAAGCACAAAGTGTTCAGTGCTGAAAAATGTATTTCAAGAGATAATGGCTGAAAACGTCCTAAATTTGGCAAACCACATAAACCCACAGATACAAGAAACTGAGCAAATCCTAAACAGGATAGACCCAAAGAAACTCTATGCTCAGATCAAACATAATTAAACTATTGAAAACTAAACACAAAAGAAAAGATTGAAATCAACCAGAAAAATAAAGGTGTGTTACTATAGGGGAAGAACAATTTGAATGACTGTGGATTTCTAACCAGAAACTACAGAAAGGAGTAGCATGATATTTTTCAACTGCTGAAAGAAAAGAACTACTGTCAACTTGAAATTTTGTATTTAGCAAAAAGCACCCTTAGGAAATAAGGTAAAAGAAAGGTATTCTAAGACAAAGGAAAGCTAAGAAAAATTTGTTGCTACCAGATCTGCTATAAAAGAATTCCTAAAGGAAGTTCTTTTCATTTTTTAAATTTTATTTATTTAATCATTTATTTTAATTTAATTTTGTTGTTTAAATAAAGGAAGTACTTAATGATAGAAGGGAAATGATACCAGAAGAAAATGGTATATTGGGGATAATAAGCAAAAGAAATGGTAAATATCCTGGTACATATTCTGTTTTTGAGTTCTTGGAAAATATATTTGATGGTTGAAAGGAAAAATAATAACATTATCTACAGGGTATTTCCAATGTATACAGATATAATATTTAAGATAATTATAACTGGGGCAACCTGGGTGGCTCAGTTGGTTAAGCGTCTGCCTTTGGCTCAGGTCATGGTCTCAGGGTCCTGGGATCTGAGCCCTGCATCAGGCTCCCTGCTCAGCGGGGAGGCTGCTTCTTTCTCTCCTGCTCCCCCTGCTTGTGTGCTCTCTCTCTCTGTCAAATAAATAAATAAGATCTTTAAAAAAAGATAATTATAACGAACAGGAGGATAAAGAGATCCATGCGGTTGAAAGATTTCTTTGTTTCACTTAAGTGTTGATTCTAATTAGACTATGGAAAGTTAAATATGTAAATTGTAATTTTCCTAGTAACCGCTAAAGCAATCTATACAAATAGATATTATATTTAAAAACCTGATGAATTATGGAACAGCAATATTCAAAGAACTCAAATGAAGACGGGATTCAGGGACATGAAGGAAGGAAAACAGGAAAAAACACATAAAACAAATAACAAAATGGTATATCTAAATCAAAATATAACAATAATTTTGTTAAGTGGAATGACCTAAACTCACCCCAGAAAAGACAGAGATTGGCATAACAAACACTGCAAGATTCCATTAATATGGGATATCTAAAGTAGTCATACTCTTAGAAATAGAAAGTAGGATGGTAGTTGACAGGGATGGGGGGAGGGGAGTTGTTTGATGGATGTAGAGTTTGAATTTTACAAGGTGAGAAAGCTTGAGAGATCTGTTACACAGCAATGTGGGTAGATTTGATGCTACTGTACCATGCGCTGAAAAGTGGTTCAGATGGTAAATTTTATAAATTTTACAAAACATGACTGAACTACATGTGGTTTACAAGAAATTACTTTGAGATATAATGATACAGGGGGCGCCTGGGTGGCTTAGTCAGTTAAGCGTCCAACTCTTGATTTTGACTCAGGTCATGATAAGAGGGTCATGAGATCAAGTCCCTCACCAGGCTTCATGCTGGCAGTATGCCCTACTTAAGATTCTCTCTCTCCCTCTGCCTCTCCCCATCGCGCTCACATTCTCTCCCTCTCACTCTCTCTCAAAAAACAAGAAATACAATGATATAAGTAGTTAACAAGTAAAAGGATTGAAAATGACATAGAATGCAAACACTAATCAAAGTAATTCTAGAGTAGCTATATTTATATAGATAAAATACACTTCAAAGAGAATTACCATGAATTAAAAAAAAATTACATAATGAAAAAATTGTCATTTCACCAAGAAGTTGCAAAATTCCTAAATGTATATGTACCTGAAAGAGTCTCAGAATACTTGGTACAAAAAAATGGCAGAATTAGGAGAAATAAACAAATCCACAAATATCATTGGAGACTTTAACCCTCCTTATTGGTAATGGATTTAACTGCAGGAAAGAAAATCAGCAAGTATGTGGAAGAACTGAACACCACCCTTAACTAAATAGATACAAATGACACAGAATGCCTTACTGAACAATAGCAGACCCTACATGATTTTCAAGGGCACATGAGCATTCGCCAATATAGGCTTTTTCCTGCATCCTAACATAAATTTTAACAAATTTACAATAATTTAAATCACAGAAATCATATATGGTCTCTGACCATAATTATATAAAACTAGAAATTAGTAACAGAAAGATAACCAGAAAATTTTCAGGTACTTACAAATTAAATAATACACTTCAAAAAATTTTTTTGGCTGAAAAGGAATTACTTATTTACCCTAATGTATTATTCATTTATCACCAATAGGAAGATAGGAAGTGTGAAGGAAAATATTTTCATATTTTGAACTGAATGAAAAATGAAAACATAACATCAAAATTTGTGGGATGGAGCTAAAGCAGTGTTTCCAGGGAAATTTAGAGTGTTACATGATTATAAGTAAGTCACAAGTCTTGCCCATACTCAGTGGGAGGAATTGCATAAGGGCGTCAGTACCATGAGGTGGGGATAACTGGAGGCCACCTGAGAGTTTATATGCCACACCACCTTTATAAGATTTCCACTGGAACAGAGTTGGAAAGCTAGTCTAAGGTAAATCTGTCCTTAGAGAAGGAGAATGGATTTTATTAACCCTTTACTCACAAAGTGTTTAGAGAAAAAGTGACTAATCTCTACTTTCCTTTCCTATATCCTCTGTCTCCTCCGTGTCTTCCCAACACAGTCCCTTGATGCAGTCAGTATTAGTGGTGGAGTTTATAGTCTCCTTAAATACTCATGTATTAACTATACTTAAGTATATTTAATGGGTATTGGTATTTTCTCTTTATAAAAGTCAGATCATATTGATTACATTATTTTTAAACTTGCCTTATTCTTTTCAACTTTTTAACTTTTCACTTTGAAATAACTTCAGACTTAACAAAAAAGTTGCAAACTGAACACAGGAATTCTCTATACACCTCATATAGCATCCTCAAATATTAACATATAACCAGAGAGCCATGATCAAAACCAGGAAATTAACATATAATTTGCAGATCTTATTCATATTTTGTCAGATGTCCTACTAAATGTCCTTCTACTGGTCCAAGATCCAATCCAGGGCACACGTTGTATCTGTGCATAGTTTCTTGCTTCCTAAACCTTCTCTGATCTGGGATAGTTTCTTCCATATTTCATTGCCTTTCATGACTTTGATACTCTTGAAGATGCTGTTTATTCTATACAACAACGCTCAATGTGGGTTTGTCTGATTAAAGTTAGCTTGTACAATTTTGTCGAAAATACTATAGAAATGGTATCGTGCCTTTCTCAGGCATATAATGTCACCATTCTTATTACTGGTGATGTTAGTTTACTGTTATAGTTATTGGTTAAAGTTGTGTCTGTTTAAAATTAGTAAAGTTACTACTTTTCCCGTTGTAATTAGTGTCTTATTGGAAGATGCTTTGAGACTATGTAAATATTCCATTCTTGTACTTTTGCCCATTCATTTAGTATCCAGTAATGATTCTTGCCTGAAACAATTATTACTGTGGTATTTTTCAAATGGTGATGTTCTGTTTCCGTCATTCCATCTACACTTATAAGAATTCTACTGTAAGGAAGTGGTTTTCCTTCCTACTATCTGTTAATTCTTTACCCGTATCAGCATGGATGGACTCATGGGTATTTGTTTTATTAAAGGGTCTATATCTATTAGTACCACTGTTCATTGTGTTGCTCAGATTGTTCCATATGTGGCCACTGGGAGCCCCTTCAAGTTAGCTCCTGTGCCTTTTGACACGTCTCCATTATTCTGGGGGGACCTCCTAACATCACAAAGGGGCTCCAAGTTCATCTTGTTCTTTCCTGTAGCAACACTAGAATCAGCCATTTTCCAAAGAGCTCTGATTCCTTTCATTGGGTGGACTTGGGCCATTTCAGCCCAATCATGATTGACACACGTCCCCATTGGTCATCTGAACCTTTCAATTCTTCAATAGAGCTTTCAATTCTGAATCAAGCTGGATTTATTTTGTTTTCCTAGGACGGGTGGTGTGTAAGCCTTCATGTACTCCCACATGCTTTATTGGATTACTTCATTTTTGAAAATTATAAATAGGAATTTGTGATAGAAACTTTCCTCCTGGGAAAAGTACTGCCTTTCTATGCTGTCATTTCCTTTCACTGTTATTAACCAAGTTCTGACATTCTCTTTCCTTTTTCTTGCCTATTTTGTTTGACCCTAGCTTGAATGTTAAAAGGGAAGCTTTTGCACCCTCAGTGATAGAGATTTTCTTATTCACCATTCCACTGGCTTTGGGGAAGATGCTGTTAGGCCAGTTTTTGCTTTTGTTTATTGCTATAACAATAAACCNGTAACAGTAAACCCTTCCTCTAAAAAACACTAAGCAGAAAGGTCTGTCTTGTCTGTTTAAAAGAGAAAGCACTTTAACATAAGAGGTCTTCATTCTTAATTTTCCTACTCTAGAGCTAATGATATCTAGGCTATTAACTGTATAGTTTTGAAATCAAAAGCCTGACGCACCATTTCATAAGGACCCCTGGATGTTGTCTGTCAAGACTTGCTCTTTTTTGTGCCACAAGGAGTCTCTCTNTGTGCCACAAGGAGACTCTCTGGGCCCACATAAAACCTTCTTCAAGCAAAACTCATATGTATTCTCACTATAATCATAATTCTTGTGCTTAAATTCTAAAAGAGCACAATTTCATTAGCATGATTTAGAACTGCAAAGGCCATTATGGGGAANTATAATCATAATTCTTGTGCTTAAATTCTAAGAGAGCACAATTTCATTAACATGATTTAGAACTGCAAAGGCCATTATGGGGAAATTTTCAAATGGCAAAGAGCTTTCCAAAAAGCATTTTGGAGTAGCTTCTGGAAAGAAGGAAACATACCAAATATTCAGAAGGCAATTTTTTGGATCGGTATACTGAGGGCTCAAAACAAAATTTTGACTCCATTACAGTCTTCCTCAAAAATTCCCTTGGGAAACCTAAAGTTAGGAGCACACTTTATTCGTACCATCATATGCTGGTCCTCACTGTGGCTTCTTATGTTCTACCTGCTGTGACTTCACCGCTGAGACGACTTTCCTCAAGGTCTTACCCAAAAGACTACTGCTGAATGGGTCATTCCTCACTTCAGATTGCCAGAAGGTAAATCAGTGGAAGATGAATATAAAAGTCATGTTAGAGCCATAATAAAAGACTTTGAAAACCACAGAATAACCAAAATATTGCTATGGGTTTTTTAAAATTCTTTTAGTCATTTACTGGCCACTTGATCTTCCTCAGATAAAGACAAAATTTATTGAAAACTATCATGTGGGAAAATTAAAACGATTTTTTAAATTTCATCATGGAAAACACTTACCGAGGCCTAGAAACAGGAAGAAAAGAAAAGTAGGTCATTTTTGAAGTCTTTCCTTAAGACTAATAGCTACCATTATAAACAAAGAAAAGACAACTCTAGAGAAGATTCTAGAATTCTGTTTCAAGAAACTTTTAAAAAATATTCTTAGGTAGACTCCCAGCTAATGTAAAAGGATCCCTGTCCTCTCTGTATAAACGCGCTGAAACCTGAAATAGGGAGCTTGGTCAGAAATTTGTATGATAAATTGTAGATCCGGGGGATCTCCAATATTTGGCTGAACATTTTCAGATGGACCTAGAAAACTGATAAGCTTAAGGCCAACAGCAAACTTATGCCATTGAGATAAAATCACTGGTCCCTGAAGCAGAAATGGAATTGAAAGGCCCTCCATCATCTAAGAATTATAGGACAATTAATGAGGACATGTGCAGCTATAGAAGCAACAAAGTAATGGGAAGAATCAATGACCCTCATTTTTTAAGAGCAAAACTAATCATCCCTTTCACAAGTCATTGTAATACTTCTGTTTTATCTCCAAGGACCAAATAGATACAACTGTGGCTCTGTTCAATATTTTGTGCAATTAATGCAATAGTATACTTTTTTTTTTTTTAATAGCCTCGTCCAAACAGCATAGTTTCTTTCCTTAGGTCTACCTGAGGATAAATTTCCTGTAACAGACTTGTGCTCAGCATTCTTTACTATCCCAGGAGATAAAGACAGTCAGTATTGATTTGCTTCACTGGGGGGAGAGTTATAAAGCACTGGGACAATGATGACTCCGGGACGTATTACTGAGCTCCATCTTTTATCTCCTGACTTTGAGACCCGGATATCCAAACAAGTGTCCATATCGATCCACCTTGATACAACATGTCGATGATCTCCTTCTGTGCTTCACTGGTTGACTCTTCTAAAACTGATTCTAAATATCTATTGACTAAATTGGTTTAAAAAGGATGCAGAGATTTAAAGGAAAAGCTTATCTGACAGCCAAAGGTTGAAGTTGTTTGGGGGAAGATTACTGACAATTCAAAATTATCCAAAACTATTTTCTAAAAGACTGCGGAGAGAATTTCTTGGATTTACTGTATATTACAGATGATGGGGTCCCAGTTTTTCTGAACCATGAAAGCCTTTCAATGAGCTTCGCTCCTGTGGAACTCAGAAGTTAAAGATGCTTTTAGTAATATTAGAATGTTCCTTCAACAACCACCTTTGCTGGGTCTTCCAGGTGATGATAAACTTTTCTTTCTGTATGTCCAGAAAAGTTCAGGACATGGTCTAGAGGCAAGAATGTAAATACACCCATTAAGGACACATCGTATAGAGTCTGTCCTTTGAACCAGTAGCTAAGGTTTATTTTTCCTGCCTCTGAACAATTGCAGCTACAACTAAATTTTTCTACTAGTGAAACTGGCCACTCTTTTCCCCTTGTCCAATGACTGGGCATGTTGTGTTTTTAATGGTATTATCTATGCCCAAAAGCTGGTCGTCAGGATACCCCCTCCAAAATCTTGGTGTGATATTATTTCCTGATGGGCTTTATCTTAGAAGTGAAAAAGGTTAATACCACATGCGCTTTCTCCTTTGTCCAAGCAAGAATTTTGAAGTAAAGCTGTGTAGGTTTGAGTTGATTTCCTTTGGTACACAGCTGCATAATATACCATCAGATGACTGTACCATACAGTCAATTATTAACTGAAGCCATAATTATTAGAAAAGAATGAAACTAAAAGCTTCATATTCAACCACATAAAAGATTCAGATTCTATACAGCAAAATATATTTTATATTTATATATAAATATATATAAACAAATCAGGTACAAAATGATAGGTTGAAAGAAAATATTTACATCATACCTGACAGATAAAGGTTAGTATGCTTTTTTTTTTTAAGAGAGAGAGAGTGTGTGCAGGGGAGAGGGACAGTGGGAGAGGGAGAGAGAATCCCAAGCCAGCTCCATGCCTGCTGAGGAGCCCAACATAGGGCTCAATCCCACAACCCCGAGATCATGACCTGAGCCGAAATGAAGAGTCAGATGCTTAACTAACTGAGCCACCCAGATGCCCCAGGTCAGTATTCTTAATATATTAATCACTCCTAAGAGAAAGACAATTCAGTAGACAAATTAACAAACAATATAAGGGACAATTCTCAGAAGAGGAAATGTGCATGTCAAATACACTAATAATCAAGAAAATAAGAAGTAAAATAACAGTTAATAGTGAAATAACATTTTATCTATCATATTGGCCAACACTTAAAAGAATTATAACAGTTAGTGCAAGCTAAGGGCACTGGAAAAAGGCCCCATTCCTCTGCTGTGGTTGTGTGAATTGCTACAACCTTCATGGAGTAGAACTTGGCAGTACCTAGTGACGTTTAGAACACACATACCCTTTGTCCCAGTACGTAAGAATCTATGGGCAAAGATGTGTATCCCGGACTCAGTATCCATGCTAATAAGTTGTTGCTGATGATGTGTTCTTTTTGAGACCATTGCAAGTATTAAAAATAATATGTAGGAGGGGCGCCCGGGTGGCTCAGTTGTTAGGCGTCTGCCTTCAGCTCAGTGCGTGATCCCAGGGTCCTGGGATCGAGCCCCACATCAGGTTCCTCCGCTGGGAGCCTGCTTCTTCCTCTCCCACTNAGTATTAAAAATAATATGTAGGAGGGGCGCCCGGGTGGCTCAGTTGTTAGGTGTCTGCCTTCAGCTCAGTGAGTGATCCCAGGGTCCTGGGATCGAGCCCCACATCAGGCTCCTCCGCTGGGAGCCTGCTTCTTCCTCTCCCACTGCCCCTGCTTGTGTTCCCTCTCTCGCTGGCTGTTTCTCTCTCTGTCAAATAAATAAAGTCTTTTAAAAAAAATAATATGTAGGAAATGTATCTGGCAAATTAGTTATCACCACTAAAATGTGTGGCAATGTGGAAGTAGTGTGGGATTTCCCAAAGAGGACACCACTTCTCCTAGTCTGACTTCTCACACATTGTCCTGTGTACTTGGTGTTTCCCACAGCACAGCACTCAGCAGGAGCAGCAAGGAAAGAACAGAAGGAAATAACAGCAGGGAACAGCAGAAATAAATTCAACAGTCAAGGAGAGAAGCCCATGCTTCCTCAGCCCAGGATGGAGACACCCTGGAGGGCCACCTCCTGGAACTCTGGCTCACTAGTCTATTGATGTTTCTCTCAAATGTTAATTACTCCCAGAAAGTTTGGGGTAGGGTGAAAAGAAGCCTCTGGATCTTGGAGGCAGAGGGTGAGCCCTGGTCATTCACATCTGCGGGGATCCTGGGGTCTGACCATTATCTGCTTGTCACTGATGGCTTTGTTATCTCAGGGAGTTGGATATCCCAGTGGGTACTTCCAGGGAAATTGTAGGCTCTGGGGCAAGGTCTCAGGGACCACGTCTAGCCATAGAAGACTCTGGGAGCCTTTGTTAAATCTCCCCTCGTAGATTAGAAATATCGCATTGGGGATTAAGCTTCAGCATATGAATTTTGGGGGGACACATTCATTCATTCTATAGCATTCTCCCAAGGGCCTGCCTTCCACTTTCTGGGATTTCCTCCAGTAAATTCCCTATAAACACATTCTTCCTTAGGCTCTGTTTCTGATGGTATCCAAAGCCAGAGTAAGTTTATTTTTCCCTTTTTATTCCAGGGGAGTATTTCCTTTCCATTATTCTGCATTATGTGCCAATGACCTGAATGACTTGGAAGCAGATTCTTGTCCAGAGTCTCCAGATAATAACTCAGACTGGATGACACTTTGGTTTTGTGAGACCCTAAGCAAAAAACCTAGTCAAGCCTATCCAGACTGATGACCAACAGAACTGTGTTGTTTTAAGCTGCTAAATTTGTGGCACCTCGTTTTCTCACTGATCTTGAGTCAAGGAGCAGGTTGAGAGATAGAACCTGTGCTTTTTTTTTTTAAATAATTTTGATTTTGTTATGTTAGTCACCATACAGTACATCCCCAGCTTTTGATGCAATGTTCCATGATTCATTATTTGCGTGTAACACTCAGTGCACCATATAATATGTGCCCTCCTTAATACCCAATACCAGCCTACCTGTGCTTTCCAAGTGTCTTTCCAAAATTCATGTCCTTCTTAGAACCTCAGAATGTGACCTTATTTGGAAATAAGGGGTATATAGTTAGTTACAATGAGGTCATGCTGAAGCCAAGTGGCCCCTTCATCCATTATGACTGGTATCCGTACAAGAAGAGAGGAGAGACAGACTCAAACAAACAAGGGAGGAGGCCACGTGAAGGTAGAGGCAGAGTTTGGGCGGACACTAAGGAGCACCAAGGACTGCGAGCAACACTGGGAGCTAACAGGAAGGCATGGAGCAGATTCTGCCCTAGAGCTCTCTGAGTGAGAGCACGGCTCTGTTTACATCTTAATTTCAGACAGCTGGCCTCCAGAAATGTGAAAGGAGCTAGTTCCGTGGTTAAAAGTCACCTAGTTTGTGCTACTTTGTTACGGCAGCCCTGGGAACTGCATAGAGGACCTAAATGTCTTCCTGCTCTTTTGGGCGGTTTCTGTTTCATCAATCAAAGCCTGAGCTTTCTGTGAAATGAAGCCTGTGCTGTAGTCTCCTTAATGCCGCCTCACCTGCTAGCCAGTAGGTTGTCCATCATTCTCAGGTTTTAGTGAGACTGCGGGTTTTTATCCTCGCTGGTGGTTCAAGAAGAGTCAGTGGGAGGTTGCAGGGAGCCACTGGAGCCTGCTATGCAGCACAGCTGTCCTCCTGACTGCTGTTGTTGATCTTGCAGGTTTTTGAAAACTACCATAGATCTTTCCTAGAATCAGGTAAGGTGTAAATTAATTATCAAGATAATAAATTTTGCTAGAAGGTAAGAGAGCCCTTTGATTCAGTACATAAACTTTGCCTTGGCTGTGGGGCTTTGAAGGGTTAAAAGGCCAGCCCCAGAAAGGAAAGGCATAAACCAATTTCCCTTCAATCTCAGAAAGGGAGTAAAAGAATTTATGATGGTCAAGTGTTATCATTTGGAATAACACACCTCAGCATCAGAAAATGGGTAAGGAGAGGAAATTGAAAAGAATCTGAAACATACATCAGGCCACATCCTTGAGACATTCTTCTAAGCAGCTGCAAGAAAAAGTCCATCAGAATGCAAATCTGGTTCTGCCTTGTCCCTACTTCCACCCCTCTGATGGCACCACACTGCCTTCAGGACATCAGGCCACACTTCTTAGCTAGGCATTCAAGCCTCTCCGTGATCTGTGCCCTCCCTAGCTCCCCATCCTCATCTCTTCTACTCCCCAGCATATGCTCTCAGCAGCAGCCACGCTGGGCTATGCACACCCCCCTGAATATTCCATGTTCCTTTACCCCTTACCCCTCTGCCTTTGCCTGTTTCCCCATAGGCATGCCTTCTCCTCCTCCACCCCCCTCCCACTCTTCCCTGGCCCTCCCAACCCAGGTGGCCCCCCCTGCCCCCACCCCTAGTGCCTGCTGGAGCCAGCACAGGTCTCTTTTTGCACATGTCCCTATCCTATGCAGTACCTCATCTCATGGTTGACTTTTCTACTATGCAGAGAGCTCCTGGGCAGGGGCTGTGGCCCAGTGAACTCCCCCTTGGCACGACTGGTACAGTGCCTATCAGTGTCGGCTGACTAAAAGATACAAAGTGGAGCCCTGACTGCACTTTTATAGTCGCATCAGAGGCGAGCGGCAGCTTGGTGTCTGTAGTAGAAAACCAGAGAGGGAGACAAAACCTCCTAACATAGGCTGAGAAGGCCGTGGGTACCTAACTTTTTAAGCCGAAAGAGCACATGGCCTTAAAAGTCATGCCTTTTCCATCTTTGTGACTCACGTGCACCACAGTAACCAGAGTTTATCTCCAGTATTATTTCCCAGTAAGGGGAGCTGAGATCCCTTAGAGAAAACTGATTCCACGGCTAGAAAGGAAATCACAGTGGGTCTGGACTTACTGATAACACAAGGTGAGGATGCTTTCAAGCTGTCAGGGGGAGGGGCTCCCACTAAGGAGGATGAAAAATCAGAATTATAATCATGATGAATTAGAACAAGTTAAACCAGTGAAAGGCCCTGAGTTAATAAAATATTTAAAAGAGTTGATATGATGTGATAAAAAAGTAGTTGTAATGTCAAAACAGATGAGTGCAATAGGATGAAAACAAATTTTTTATTTCAGTTAAGTATCAGAATATTAATATAAGGAATTTTCCCCCTCCTAATTATATGTTAGTAAAGGGTTTTGTGTATATATATATATATATGTGTGTGTATATATATATATATGTGTGTGTGTGTGTATACATATATATACACACACACACACATAAGAATATACAAATACGTATTTTTTATCCAAGTAAACAGGAAAGAAAGAACAAAATAATGTGTTCGGTCTGGTAATGTGCAATCTGAAGGGCAAGTTACAAAATAGATCTTCAATAATTCTGCCACAGAGAATAAGGTTTAAAACTAGTACTTGAGTTAGCTTCAGATGTTTTAAGGGGAAACTGCCTAGGATGAACCTTTCTAAATTCAAGTGTGAGGTTAAAAACAAATTTAAATAAGTCACTCTTATTACTTCTGAGTAGATAGTGATTTACTTACTGGACATCTTAGAAGACCTGAGTCAATACATGTGAATATTTACTAGTATTTTTCTGTGAGAATGGATACAAAAAAAATACACACAGAGATGAATTATTGTTTCTTTTAAAGTAGTCACATCAGAAAGTATGTGTTCATTGCAATGTTCCCATTACTTCAACCATTGTTAGATTGCTAATTTAGGAATTTGAATATTGTTTTCAGAGCTAATTTATAAGTTTTAAGAATATAAGTCCTGGGGCGCCTGGGTGGCACAGTGGTTAAGCGTCTGCCTTCGGCCCAGGGCATGATCCCGGGGTCCTGGGATCGAGCCCCACATCAGGCTCCTCCGCTATGAGCCTGCTTCTTCCTCTCCCACTCCCCCTGCTTGTGTTCCCTCTCTCGCTAGCTGTCTCTATCTCTGTCAAATAAGTAAATAAAATCTTTAAAAAAAAAAAAGAATATAAGTCCTGTTCCTTTACTCATTTTTCTTTTCTTGTGTCTTTTCTTTCTCTCCTCTTTTCTCAACTCCCTCCTCCCCTCCCTCCAATTGTTAGAAATGGCATTACTCCTTCCCCTTGCAAAACACATCCATCGGAACCCCCATAGAGCTAGCAGGCAGATAGTGGCTAGACCTGAGCACTTCCAACGGCAGCCTCCTAAAGATCTGCCCATGACTCTGAGATCCCTAGAGCCGCCCTGGCTGACCTTCCTTCCTAAGGCCTAGTGGTTCAATTCTTTCTTTAACCATCTTTCTTTATTTCTCATTGTGCTGTTTTAGTTAGGCAAAGTTGGTTTCGGCAGCTTGCAGCTATAGAATCATAACTGAGACAGTTGGTTTACTTGTCAGTTTTGACTTCATTTGACAAATGGGAAGACTTAGGGTCGGAGAGGAAAAATGAATTGCCTAAGGGTACATGGACATTCTACAGCAGAGCTGGATCTGGAACTCAGGACTAGTCACTCCAACTCAGAGATATTTCTCTTATACGCACTACCTCTCACATTCAACACCCTTCTTCCCCTCCACCCCCCCACCCTAGGTGCACCCAACCACTGAACACAGAGGTGTTCTCATACGTGGGCTCTGTGACATAATTCGGCCTTTTGGAAGTAGGAGAAAGAAAAGCACCAGGAAAAGGATTGCAGGAATAAGTACCAGATGAGATGGTAAGTTTATGAAATGCAGTGTTACTTAGGACTTCTTGCCCACCAGGTAAAGGTGACAAAATACCTAGGCATTGCTCTGGGACCCCCTCTCCTGTTTCCCCAGAATGTTCCAGCCACTATCTTGCTACAGGAATGTAATTGGCTTTACGTTTATATTTTAATTATAAGCATAATGCATGCACGTGCTCAAAAGTCCAACCTCTGGAAAGCAAACTGCTCTCCCAGCTTTCAAGATCTGGCATCAGTCAGCCTCTAGGACTGCGTTCCATTCCGCATGGAGTCTAGCCTTGCCTTTGAAACTTCCCCTCAGGGGCCTGTGCTGCACAAATTTTCATGGAGAATCCTTGAAAAAGAGTGTTTCTGAGCAGAGGGGCAGATAAAAGCATGATGACTGAGGGGAGAATGCCAGGTAAGGAAAGGGAGGAAATAAGCACAGGCAGATCTTTCAAGGAGAGCAGAGGAAAAGGAGAGAAAATAGCTATGGTTTGCTTAGCCAACACTTCAGATGATTTCTTTTCCTCTTCTATAAGAAAGGGACTTACTTATCCCTCTATGCCTTAGAAGTTTTTAATATCCAAGTTACTGTAGAAATGGAATGAGAATCAGGTAATTTTACTGAAATGTGCTTAATTTTAAAAAGTATGCTTGCATTTCCAAAGACGTTTCAGTGAATCCCAGCTGACTGTAAAGGGTGGCGCTAAGTTTTCAACATCTCGAGTATGGTATTTTCAAGGGAAAATACAGAGTGAATGTGGATCAACTACAGTCTGGTTCCCATGATATCTCCTTTGCTGCCATGCAGTGACAGTTCCAGGAAATACAAGACTTCCGATGTCCTAGAACAATGAAAACTTTTGTGACTGAGTACTTTCTATTTTCTTTGCCCATGTGGTGCCTTCATTGGGTGGAGAGATTTCTGAGCCTATGGATTTAATCTGCTGACTTGCATCGGTGGTGACCATCTCCTTGAGAGCACTTACTAAACATGTTTCTGGGTCTTGTACAAAGTGAGGCAAGCAGACCCCTGAATATGGCATGTGGTCCATCTCTGGCTCAAACGAAAAGCCATGAGGACATCATGAAAAGTAAGTTCATCACTGAATACCTGGGTTGCTTCCATATCTTAACTATTGTAAATAATACTCACCCTTGACCCCTTTGTTCCAGAACACTCTTCATGGCATATGGGCTTTAACCTGCATTAGTAAACTACACAGCTTTCAATATTGGAGAAAACAAGGGAGGGTTCAGGGAATTAAATGAGGAAAAGAGGATTGGTGTTTGTAATCCTGTGCCTTCGCCCGCCGGTCTTCTGTTGGACTGTGAGGAGACCCAGCCAACAGGGGGCAGCAACACCATTTTGTTTTATGCTCACTTTAGAGCGGATGCTCTGTCTACTGCAGGCCAGACCTGATTAAACCTTTGGTCCCATTGAAATACTTTCCTACAGGCAATGTCCCCATGCCCTCCCCCCTTGTGAGCAGATAGAGGGCAGCCCTTTGTCTCTCCCCAGACCACCATTCATTTTTATCAAGTCTTCAGGAAAAACCATAAGTCAAGACTTGTAAAATTGTCCTTGGAGTAGCAGTGTTGAACAACCAAGGTCTACCTGTAAAACAGAACCTAGGTTTAGATCCCTTTGGTTCTCAAGGGGCAAATAAATCCAAATTCATGGGTGTCTATGCTAAGATAGACCCAGGCACGGAACCAGAAGAGCCAGAGGCTGTGTGTAGTAGTCAACGCTCATTCTGTCATTCTCTATTCTGGCAAGTCTCCTCTCTCTTTGAGGAGAAGTCCCAAGAAGTTGGGACTGTTACTTTTATTTTTAATAGCCATAAAGATGTATTTAACTCACATGATCTAGGATGAGGTAACAAGATTTTTAAATCAGACATCCAAAAGGCCATGGACCTTTTTGTCCGGTTTGACCTTAAGTAAGTTCCTTGAACTCTCTCAGTCTGTTTCTTTATCCAGACAATGGGAATAATATGTTTTAAACTGAACTGTGTCCTCCCAAAACTATGTTTAAGCCCCAACCCCCAATGTGAATGTTATTAGTAGACAGGGCTTTTAAGGAGGGAATTAAAGTTAAATGAGGTCATAAGGGTGACACCCTAATCCAATAGGACTAATGTCCTTATAAGAAGAGGAAGAGACCCGGGGAGCATTCTCTCCTCTCTCTCTCTCTCTGCATGAATAAGGGAGAGGCCATGCAAGAACACAGTGAGAAGATGGCTGCCTAGAAGCAAGGAAGAGAAAAACAGAAAACAACCCTGCCAGGACCTTGATCATGGGCTTCTGTTCTCCAAAATAGTGAGAAAAGTCTATTGTTTAATACATGCTGTCTGGTATCTCATTATGGCAGGCCAAGCACACTAATACAATATCTAATGTTGGCACAGGATGGGGCAAATATTAATTTCCTTCTTGAATATCTTTCATGCCGAGACATAGATATTCAATCTCCTGTTGCACTTGTTCACCCAGATGCTACCACAAACATCTCAAGATCAGCATTTCTTAAAACAAATTCATCAACTTCTCCCCCAAACCTCCTAGCTACCTAGGCTGGAAACCACCATGTGTTCCTCTCTTGCTTGCACCTCAAATCTGATGTGTCTCCAGCCCTGTCCATTTTGTCACCACCGTATCTCTTACTTCTCACCTCCTCAGCATTCCCCACTCCAGAACCCCACTTTAATTTCTTCCTGCATGGACTATTCTAAGAGTCCTTTTGACTCTCAGTGACAGCAAGTGGTCTCCTTGACCCACATCTCTACTTTTTAAATCATCTAGAAAACATTTTTTCCAAAATAGCAACTTAAAATCTCTTCCAAAAACTTTTCAGACTTTCTAATTTTGGAGGATCTGTTATTGCTTGGCCACAAAACCAATACTAAGAAAATGTGTGTGTTTTGAAGTCTGCCAAGTCCTTAAAATGCTCTAGATCTGGCTTTAAGGTGAAAAACACAGAGTGTTGGGTCATTGAAAAGTTGGAAATGACAGCCTTCTATAATGATATAGACTTTATGTATGTGTATTTTATAATTCAAAGAGCATAAGAGAAGAATTGGGTCATTAAAAAACAATCATCCAATTTAGGGGCAGGTGATGTAGGTGGCCTTCCAGGTCCCATCAGACCATGAGAATCTCTGATTCTTTAAAGGTCGATGCCATTTTACATAGTTGTTTATTCATTCATTCATTCATTCATTCACTCACTCCCTCAACAAATATGTGTACCTTGTACAAGGCTAAAGAACGAATTACACAACGAGCAAGGACCTCCAAGAGAACAGAAAGACTGAAGAAGAGGGATAAGGATGGCAGATGCGGGGAGAAAAGTTCTAGGTGGGACTCTCCAGCTAGGTATGTATGGTAGCTGACAGCTGGGCTAGAAACTCCCCAGAACTAACTCCTTCCCTCTAACCTTCTTCCTGTACTTCCCTCTTGGCCATTCTTCATTAAAACTTTGACTTGAATGACTACTATAAGCCAGGAGTCCACAGTCCAGTAGGAGAGAGGAAGAATGAGAAAGATTGAAACATGGAACGTTACAATTCAGTTTAAAGGAAGAGCGTGTAAGGAAGATTCAAGGCTGACTTCTTGGAGGTTTCTCAGAGTAGGTATTGGTCAAAGCAGAATAAGTGAAGTAACAGGAGTTTGGAGCTGCTGTCACTCAGCGTTAGGGAGGAAACAAAGGAGGCCCTGTAGGTCCAATTAGCCAAGTGGGTCTCTTCTGGGAGAGTTTTTCTTTTAGCAACGTGGTTGCTCTGTTTCATGGGATCATTGCCTTCCAACCTATGCCCTAAAATCCTTTATGCAACTCATCTTAACAGTTTCACTCCTAAGTTGGTATTTAAGGCTCTCCTGGAGGCCCATTCCAGCTGTTATCTCCCACACCTCTTGCATGAAGCTCGGCTCTCAACAAAGCAGCTACTTGCTGTTCCGAGCTTTCTTCTGTGCTTTGCAGCTTCCACTCCATCATGTGGCTCTGTCTCTCTCCTCCTTGCTACCCCCCTCCCCCCATCATGCACAGAGGCTTTACATCCTTAAAACTCCAGTCCAAGTGTGGTACACTGGAAGGGTAGTGACTTAAAATCTGGATTTTTGGTTTCTCTTGGAAAGTCAGGAGCTGGTATGCCTGGGCCTGAATGTCTGTGTGGCGACAAGTGACTGGAATGGAGTCGGGTTATCCTTCAGATGCACACGTGCACCGCAGTTACAGCCCGGGTCTCTCTGGCGTAGCTGCCTGACCTCTACAGCCTTGTGGGTTTCCATTCCTTAACCTAGTAAATATCATCCCTTCCTTCCTGCCTTCAAGTTCTAGATGTAAATTCTCCCAGTCTGAATGGCAATCACACCATACAGTCATCACCTGTTTTAACATTACTTTAAAAATA
This sequence comes from Ailuropoda melanoleuca, assembly GCF_002007445.2. Taxonomy (NCBI): domain Eukaryota; kingdom Metazoa; phylum Chordata; class Mammalia; order Carnivora; family Ursidae; genus Ailuropoda; species Ailuropoda melanoleuca. The sequence continues at coordinate 91,041,341 of NC_048223.1, forward strand.
TATATAACTTACCTTTTTTTCTCCCAGTCTTTTATACATGGCCAGTGCTCAAATTTTTATTTCCTTAACAAAATGAAAGCACTTTGCCTCCCTAATATGGAGTATAAATATTATTTGTAGCTATGTACTTCCTATTTGAAAAAGGACTCCTATTACTTGTCAAAACATTCATGAATTCTTAAATTTCCCTTGGAGACTTATTAGATGGTTCTTGCCCTTTATAGGCATCCCTTTCTCTGAGAATCTTGACTCAATCCAAGTAAAAAAGAACTCACCTTTATATTTATGGGATTAATACTTTTGTCACTGACAATTTTAGATTCCATATAATAGCTTCTCTGCCTCTGGCAACCTAATAAACTATCAGTAAATTCTGAACAATGTTCTGGGCTCCATGCTAAGCTCTCTAACTGCATTACTTAATTCCCTCCACCATTCAACCATAGGTATCTTCTCCAATTTACTCAAGAGCAATTATTCAAATTGCCCAGTTGCTAGGTAATTAAGATGTAAACCTAAGTAGGCTGACCCCAAGGCTGTCTTCATCATTAAATCCTGCCCACCCTTACCAAGGAATAGTATTATCTGACTTAGATACCATTGTATGGAAGCACATCACTACCCTCCAGTTACAGCAGCCGTTCTCCAGCGTGTTCTGGACCAGCATATCGGCATCACATAGGAGCCTGTTAGAAATGTAAATTATCTGGCTACAACCCAGACCTGATGAATCAGCAATTCTGGGAATGGGCCCAGAAATGTGTTAACAAGCCCTCTGGGTGATTCTGAGGCACCCCGAAATTGAGAACCACTGGGCAGAGATCCCTGTACTTGCTTTCCTAGCTTCTCAGTTCCTCTGACTATTCACTTAACCAAAGTTGCTTAAACTAAGGCTGCCTTGATCAGTTTTATCTCTACCATCCTTACGAAATGACTGAATAAATGAAGGTGGCAGGCAAACACAGTTAACAACACCCCTTACTCATTAGTGTAGGGTAAATGAAATTTCAGCAATACGTAAAAAAACCAAAACAAAACAAAAAAAACCTTGGAGCTTTTATTTTCTTCCCAAGTAAAACATCCAGAGATTGTGTAAGAAAGGAGCCTGCCAGAGGAGTCAAAGGATTCAGTTTTGTAACCCTGAGTAATGATGGAAATTCAGAATATTGAGAGGCAGCGTATTTTCATGCGAGACTGTACTCAGAGGCAGTGCCTATCAGATTCACATTCTCCTGTAACTCAATTTCTAGTAGCAGAACACGTCCTTTAATTCATTAACTTAAAGCAGCTGTGTTATTTCCCTCGTAAGATGCTCATAAAAGGAGGTGAAGGCTGCTGCAGGGCACGTTAGTGACTACAGAAGGCTACCATGTTACTGACCTATCCGCTTCTAGTTTTAGGGCTCTGAGAAGAAATGCATACCACAGGCAAACTGGGAATACGTAAGAAGAGTATTTGCTTTACTTCTGTACAGAATATGGAAGTCATTCAGGGTAAAAAATATAAATTATGAAAGCTAACAATATACAGAGGTCTTTCTGTTGCACGTTGCTGTCAAAACTGGCGAATTCTTAAAGTGGCGTTGGTCCCAGTCGGAAGTTACTCCAGACACAAAACTGCTGTAATACTTATGGTAGATCCTCGAAATGGCCCTACAGCCATGCCCTGGCTGCAAAGCCACCTGGCTGTGATTAACAGGACACCTGCTAAGTGGTCATGGTCGTTTTTTGTAAAAGATAACTGCAACCAACTCACACTCACGAAACACTTTGTGGATATTCTGTTGGACGAAACTGTTGTCAAGGAGACCATCTTCTATGACTTGCACTCAAATGCAAGGCCAGGAGGGAGGCAAAGTTCAAGCTTGAGGAAATCGAAAACAGGCAAATCAAGTGATGCTTCCAAAAGCTGTGATTTTAAGTGTTGTCTATTTCATTAAAACAATTTCCCAGGAGCAAAATAAGCAGAGGATAGTAGTATGCAAAATATTCTATTGTTTTATTTTTATGGATAACTATCATTAATACAGCAGGAACTGGTATGATTATAAAAGATACAAAAAAAAAATCAGAAGAATGTTAGCATTCAAGAGAAATTAAAACCTGAGCTGAAGGCTGGTCAGAAAGTCTGACACTTGGCACTGTTCTGATGAAAGTTAAGAAACGTGTGCTTGACTTCATAAATAATTCATATTAATGCAGAGAAAGTTAGCTTACATTTCAAAATCTACACACGGAGCTACAAATGCACTGACACTTGAATTAAATTACTTTCACTATTGACAAACATTTGTTTAAGATAACCAGTGTTACCCAAAACTCTCAAAGGGGGTAAACAAGGAAATGTATAGATTGTAGATTTCTAATTAACAAGTTGAGGTGTGTTGGTATATGGTTTAATTATTTATTCAGGTAGATCTAAAAGGCTAGCTCAGTTTGTCAGAGCATAAGAGAATGCCAAAAGACAAAGGCATGGGGATGGACCAACATAAGTCCACCCCAACTTCTGGAAAACAAGTGACACAGTGTACCACCACCTCAAAGAACTGCGCTTCTAAGAACAGAACTGTGGTCTAATTCAGTTCTCACTTTGGCTTCTAGAATATCTCTAAGAATTTGGTGAAAAAGGGAAATTCAATTCCTTTAATTAATAACTGTCCATAAGCAGAAGGGAAAAAAAACAAAAAACAAAGCTAACAGAGTGATGGGCTTTGTGGATTAAAAATCTGTGAACATGAATACATGTTAATATGCTGAATCTTGAGTCATACTTACAAACCAATGGTTAATATACTACAAAACTTTACAAACATAAAATCTCCTCATCGGTTGCAGAACTTCCAAACTAATGGAATTAATTTCCTCTCCCTTTTAATTATGCCTTCCACAGGAAGTCCTAAAGCTGAGGAGTCATCAGAATACCTGCACTTTTACACGTGTCATCAAAACATGGTTGTTTTTGTCAAAATGATGCAGGAAGCAATTATCACATGAGGTCACGAATCTTATATTCTCTCAAAACACAGTGTCAGTTTTTTGTACTCCAAGTTACATTAAAAAAAAAAAAAGATGAGAACAGCTGGACTCATAGCTTCTTTCAGCCCAATGTCATTACAATGTCTCCATGCTAGGAAAGGATATAGTATTTAAGCGCTCTATTACAAAATATCTCCAGTTCTAAAAGAGATAGCTTTTATTTATTTATTTTTTAAAGAAGGCTGAAGTGGCGCCCTTTCCTTAGCGGAGACCAGCCACTGACTTCCTACCTGTACCGGCTTTCCAGGATGACACTAAGTGAGTTTTTGACCTGATATTTTTGCCTCGGGTTTTACGAGGTTTCTCTTCTTTATGCACCTTCATGTGCTGCCTAAGATGAGAGCTCTGGCTGAAGCATTTGCCACATTCGCTGCACTGATAGGGCTTCTCCCCTGTGTGGGTTCTCTGATGTTGAATAAGGTGGGAACTCTGGCTGAAACATCGACCACACTCATCACACTGATAGGGTTTTTCTCCAGTATGAATTCTCTGGTGCTGGATGAGATTTGAGCTCTGTTTAAACCTTTCTCCACACTCATCACATTTATAGGGTTTTTCCCCGGTATGGATCCGCCGATGCTGAATGAGGTTAGAGCTCTGAAAGAAACTTTTCCCACAATCAGCACATTTATGGGATTTCTTTCCAGTGTGAATCTTCTGGTGTTGAAAAAGAGTTGAGCTCTGACTGAAACTCTTCTCACATTCAGTACATTTATAAGGCTTCTCATCCAGGCTTCTTCTCAGTCTACTGAAGCTTGAGTCAAATCGAACAGTCATTCCCCATTTTTGCCGCTGCCGCCCTGTCTTGCGCGGATTCTCATAGGCTTTTCCTTGGCTCGAGCTCCGAGAAATACTTCCCTTTGGTTTTCCTAACCGCATGATGATGAACCAAATGTATTCTTAAAGAGTCCGCTCTCTTCTTCTGAACTGAAGTTTCACTTCCTAGAGCTATACAGCTCAATTTTCTGTGTAGAAGAAAAAAATAAAAGCCAAAGTAGATCACTCATTATTGTTATTATTCAACTTTAACCCATATTATTCAATCTTTAACCCACTGAAATTGCATCCATGTGTAAATTAATAACGTATCCAATACATATGAAAACAAAGACAATTCTGGGAGGAAATACTTGCAAAATAATTCTAATAATTCCCAAGATTTCAATTTAATAAATATCCCCAAATTTTGACCAAATTTACCTACGGAATTTTTGTCTGTTGGGACAGGATAAAACTGATAATGTGAAATATAAGTTTTTATTAGGCATTATCAAATGAGTACATAACTGAAGGATTAAAAGGTGGAGACAACATAATATCTTATGGGAATAGAAGAAATGACTGTGAAAGACAATCAAAATTTGGGTAATAGACTATCATTACATTTTAATATTTTCTCCCATGTTAAAATTCTACTTACTTACTGGTGACTATTTAAGACATCCAAATTAGAAAGAAATGACAGATCATACTACTTTATTAAATATTTTGGTTTATCCTTACTTGTTTCGCCATTCTACTTTCACAGCATGGATACAACTTGACTCTAACTTTGTAGCATTGTTTTGAAAGTAGGAACTACCCTATAAGGCATGGCAAGTTTCTGTGAGTCAATTCAGTAATACCTGATGAGGAAAATATAAGTGAAAAGATGATTTATTGGGGTTTTCCCCCCTAGATTCTAATGACCCAAGAAAGAGGACAATTCTTTGAAAACTTGAAACAAGTTAATTGTTTCTGGAGAAGAAAAAAAATTCAGAAGAACTTTTACTGGAAAGTGGAATGGCAACTGAGTAGAAACAAAGGGTGGTGAGTAAAACAAAAGAAAAGGAGGGGGAGAAGTAAGTTTACATGCAAAAATAGGAGAGAAGTTTTAAAATACCCAAATGCTGCAAAAATTCAAATAAATTAATTTCACTTATTTATAGTTATTTAAAATAATGGCCATAAACAAACAAGCCACAAACTCTAAATAGGTGACAGTGTGAGATAAGCTAGAATGAAAAAGTAACAGAATTATTGAAACTATTTTTCACCTCTTGTGTCAGGAAGGAGACTTTAAAAAGGGGATAATTACCCTGGGTCTCTGCATAAAAACTTACAATGCAAATAACTGAAAATACAAATTACATCACTGTTCTTGCCTTTCCTTCATCCTTTTGTATAATTCAGACTCCAGGCCTGCTAGTGCTGAGGACTTTATTTGGATATTTAATAACTATCTCTGTTGTAATCATGGTTGAGTATCAGAAAGAGCAAACTGCATTCAATACCAATCACGGAGAGAGCAACACTCATTAACTTCAGTCAATATCTGCAGAATGTCTATTACAGAATATTTATCTATTTACAGAATATCTGTTTCAAGGAGACATTTGTTAGATACATGGTGTTGATGTTCAAAAAACAGCTATAATGGGAATTATACATTGAAAAAAAATTTATTTTTTAATACTATATTAGTCAGATTTGGTAGGAAACTCTGAGACTATGTAATCCACCTAGAACACTACAGATGAGAAACTCATACTAAGAGGTAGCCTTAGTGGTATGCCAGACACTGTTCTATGATATTTAATTCCCACAGCAGCTTTATGCGAGGCTCTCCATTTTACAGCTAAGGAAAGGCAGGCCGATTTCGACCAGGTCCCCAACCCCTAGCAGCCTGATCCTAGAGTCTGTCCTCTTGGTGGTAGAACTGATGTGCAGCCACAACTTTCAACACCAAGTCCAGCGCCGCGACCGGTGCCCAGCATTAATTCCTCCGCAGGTGCGGGTATTATGGTAAACCTGAGCGATGGCAGCTGTCGTCGTGCGAACACGCGTATCCGGAATGGACCTGCTTTCCCTACATAAAATCGGGAGGACAATAAAGCTGCGACGTCGTCGGGGTGTCAGAGGGGTAAAGGAGTCAGTAACTGCAGCTCGCTCCTAACAGCCCTGTGCTACTCAAGCATTTGTTCAAAGTACTTAGTCCTTAAAAGCCCCGGGCGACTCGCAGGAGCTGCCTTGCAGGCAGGCCTCCGCCCTCCCCAGGCCTCCGCCGGCCGCTCCTCGCAGGCCGGGCCCGCCCAGTTCCCTCCGCCCCCGCCCCCGCCCGGCGCCGAGCCTTCCCAGCGGCTCCGGGAGCGGGGGTCCGGGTCCGTGCCGCCTCGCGGCGGCCAACCGGCGCCTAGCCGCCTCCGAGCACCGGGCGGCGCGTCCCAGGCCCACTCACCGCGCAGCGGGCCGCCCGCCGCCTTGGCTCGCTCGCTCGCTGGGTGCCCCTCGCGCCGCCGGAAGTGCGGGCCTCGCCGTCAGACGGCGCCGCGCGGCCGCTCTAGGAACGTGGCGGGGGCGACCCTCTATGGTGCTGGGCCCACCGGAAAGAAACCCTTCGTTTCTTCATGTTTGTTTCCCTTGCCTGCCGCGCGGAGGGCGTCCCGAGGTTCCGCAAGACCTGTGGCCGGGTCCCTTTGTGTGCGCGCCGTGGTCTCCGGGGCCGGCTGAATGCAGCCCGCTCAGTCGGGGCTTTGGAAAAGCAGCACCGGCCTGCCCAACCCCAAGACTTCATTCTTCCTACAAGTACTGAGCACTTAGTAATTATAAAGAGGTACTCTGGAGAGCCAAAACTGTTACTGATACAGTCGCCTGTGTTTAAAAAAAAAAAAAATTTAACCAAGTAAATGTCAAGTTTTGTTTTGTTTTGTTTTTTAGTTCCAGTGTAATTAACTTACAGTACTATATTAGTTTCAGGTAAATTTTAAGATCTCAGTTGGCTTTGTTAAGCAATTCACGAAGTGGAGATGTTCCAAGGAGTTGTACAAGCTGGAAGGTTTTTATAGGAAGGAGGATGGGACAAAGAGTTATTAAGCAAAAGAAAAAAAAGATTGTTACATTTTGGTGGGGAGGGAAGGAAAGGCAGTTTTTGTCCTAAGGACGACCTCATAAGTGGCTAAGGAAATTTCAGATGTTACAAGGCCGCATTCCTGGGATAGGTTGAAACTGAGCTAAGTCATGGGGAGGGGGCCAAGGGCGAGGGACTGGGGCAAAGGACTCCATTTTGGGCTTATTTAACACCTGAATTACAACCAAAAGGCGTCTGGAAGATGGGAATGATCATACTCTAGAAATAAGGAAACCAAGGCTTAGAGAAGTTTGTTTAAGTTCCCACAGTGTTAAGTGGAAGATCAAGGATTGGGAGGAGTCTTTTTGCACCAGAGTCTCCTGATTTTTCGGCATACCCCCTCGTTTCTCTTTAATAATGATCTCTCCTGGTTCTCCTCTCTTACAAGCTCCTCCTCCTCCACCAGCCTGGCAGGTGCTGGGTCATCTGACCTCTCTTCCTTTCTCTGTGCCCTCATTCCCCTGTAGAGCTGCTCCAGTCTGATGGCTTCCAATACCATCAGTTTATGCTGAAGACTCCTGACTTGGTAACTTTAGTCTACCCCTGGGATGCAAGTATTACTGAACTCCAGACCCGTATATCCAATTGTTTACTCAGCTGCCATTCGCATGTGTGATGGACATCCTGAACCTAACCTGTGCCAAGAAGGAACTTTTTTTTTTAATAATCATATTTTTTATTATATTACGTTAGTCACCATACAGTACATCCCTGGTTTTTTATGTAAAGTTCGATGATTCCTTAGTTGCGTATAACACCCAGTGCACCATGCAATACGTGCCCTTCTTACTACCCATCACCAGCCTATCCCAGTCCCCCACCCCCCTCCCCTCTGAGGCCCTCAGTTTGTTTCTCATAGTCCATAGTCTCTCATCTTTCATTCCCCCTGCTGATTACCCCCCCTTTTTTTAACCCTTTCTTCCCCTACCAATCTTCCTAGTTCTTATGTTCCATAGATGAAAGAAATCATATGATAATTGTCTTTCTCTGCTTGACTTATTTCACTTAGCATTATCTCCTCCAGTGCCGGTCCATGTTGCAGCAAATGTTGAGAAATCATTCTTTTTGATAGCTGAGTAATATTCCATTGTATATATGGACCACATAAGGAGGAACTTATGACGTTTACCCAGCCTGTTCCTTCAACAGTCTTCATCCCAGCAGTTGATGGCAACTCCTTTCTTGTTGCTCAGACCAAAAATCTGGATGTCATTGTTGTGTCTGTTTTCACCCCAAACCCAATCCAATCCTGAATTCTGGTGTCTCTGTCTTCAAAATATATCCAGAATTGAGCTGCTTTCAGTGCCTTCACTGCTATAACCTCCGCCGAGCTGCTGTCATCTCCTGCTGGCTGAGGCTTCTCTGGGAAACATCCAGCAGGCACCAGTGTGCTCTTGAGCCTGGTTGTATTTGAAGAGGTCGTTCTAGGAAGAAAGGCGTACACACATGACATGGAAAAGCCCCAGCTCAGCAGGGAGCGCTGCTGCATTTGGCAAGAATGCAAGGGAGGCTGGTCACATGTGTGGCCCAAGTGCACTAACAGCAGTTGTCCATCTCCCACAAAGGGACCCCGAACAATGGTTCTGTCCACCAAGCCTGAGACTTTGCTTTCTGTTTCCTTTGGATTCCCTGGGAAAGGAAACTCTGGGGATTCCCATTCCTGGGTTTGCAGAAAACATCTCTGTGAAGAGCGTGGCCAGAAGGGAGCAGAGCCCCACCCTGCATGTTGTGAGTCCAGGGGCAGGTCAACAGCTGGCTTTCTTCCAGACAACCTCAGCTTGTGGGGCTGAAACACAGCACGTGTACATTTGCTGTTTTTATACTTAGAACGGCTTGGCTCTGACTGCACTTCCTGCTTGATCACGGCTGAGGGACTGAGAGGCAGGGGGGCTGCTGCCCACTCGGGCACCTGAGAAGGATATCCCACTCCTTCCCCACAGCTGCAGGGTGCCTGCGTCCTGCCCACCGTGTGGCACACATTGTGCCTTGCTGGCTTCTAACAAATCACCTGGTCAGACTGGATAAGCCTTGTGCTTTGTTTCCCTGGGACTAAAGGACCAGATGTATCCTGGGTGAACACATGGCACATTGTGACAGTGGGAAGGCCTTTAATCCATTTTCTGGTAAACATTCCTGCAGGTGACATATGGTTATCACGTGAGAAAAACAAGCTATTTTTTGGTTCCTTCTGATAATTTGTTCTGGGCAAACCAGCCTGTTTTTCCCCAAGTCGAGTCCTTCTTTTGCAATCATGTTGATTTCATCCTGTGTTTATTATTTTCTCTGGTTCTTGAGATCTGGCCTGGGAAGACAATTCTGTTTTAGGAGAGGACATTCACTCATAGGAATCCTTACTTTGTTTTTGGATACTTTTATTGCCTGAGATACTAGTTGGTGAGGGAGCACATGAGAAATACTGTAAGCTGTATGGAGAGAGGAAAATAAAACTCCCACATAAGCTAGCAGGAAACCACAGAGCCTAGCAGAGAAAGTTTGCAATTGTGGTAGCGCGGTGAGATGAATTAGCAGCTTTTCAAATTGCCTCTGAAAAGCAAATATACTATTGATAAAAAGATTGGCTAACTAACCCCTTAGATGACTATAGAAGTGTACATTTCTCCCTTTCCTGTGCAACTTGCTACTGCTTTTTCTTAGCTATGATATTTGGAAGTTAGTTCTGATAATGTCTATTTCAAAAGTGATGCTTATCTAGGCAGGCCTTAAATAATATTGTAACAACTGCAAAAAAAAAGAAAGAAAGAAAAGAAAAATCCTAAACATGAAAAAACTGTAAAACAAAACCAGCGAGTGCTTTCAGAGGGCCTCCTGATCCGAAGGCTTCCCATGTGCAGGGCCCTGTCCTGCTCCTAAGCTGCCAGACGTTTCTCAGATTGGAAAGCCACCTATTCCAACCTGGGCTCAGCCTCCAGGCCTCTTTCCAGGGACCTACAACAGCTCTATCCTCTGTTGGTCCCCTGACCCTCCTGGGTGTCCAGCTTGCTTCTCTGATTGAGGATAACGCTGAACACCTCCTGTTGAGGTGAACCGTGGCTCTGTCTTTGTCCCTCCAGGACTGAGCGCCAGCCTGGCCCAATTACTGCTGAACGAAGGATTTGCAGTTGAACTAGACCTGAGCTTGTGAATATGGGTTAGGGTGTAGAACAAGCTGGGGAAGCCGGTTTAATTTGTTTTCTACCCTCCCTGAGGTGCTACTGCTGTCCCATCTGAGTCCCGGCCTGGAAGATTCCTATGGTCCTCCTGATGCTGAGATTCTGCGAATCAGGGTGACCCTATTGCTCAACCTCCAGGCTGCCCACAGACCCCCAGCAGTGATTCTTCCTCTGTGCCCTTTGGCTGCCTTTGTCCTCAGGCCCCACACTGGTCCTCAGAATATGCACTGAAATGAAGGAGTCGTGTTGGGGTCCAGAGCAGCAGACTGTGGCTCAGCTTGGGCTCTTGCCAAATTTGGCCACACGTCCTGTAGGATAAAATTTTCAGAGGTTAGAGCTTGGAGTCAGGGTGGACACATACGCAAAAAGAAGGCTTGGTCCGAACTCCTTCAGTTCAATACAGCGCACCTTTATTGAGCACCTAGGAGACTAGGAAAGGAAGGGAGGGCAGAGAAGACAGATACTGCAGGGGATCTCCCTGGGGCACCTCTGCACGTCTCTGTGACGATGGAGCTAGGCCGGGGAAATCCTGGCATGAAGCTCACCCGGAACAGTGGGTCCACACAGCATGGCTGCTCCCAGGCTCTGCTCTTTATGGGTGTTGGGAAGGAGACATTGCATGGAGCAGAGCTGGAATGTCTCTTATATTTGGAAGACTTTATAGTTCTTCTCTTTATATCCACTATCCACAGGCCTCAGTGGGGAAAGAATTTTATTTAACTTGTTCTGTTTTGGACAAACACTTCACATGACCAATGTAAACTGTTGCATAGTTTTGCAAAGGCCTTCCCATTCATTCCAGAAATTCTCCATCGGTTGATAAATCCAAATTGTTCTGGCCCCAGGGAATTCAAAGCCCTTTCTCCTCAAATAGACATTTCTCCTCATTGTGCCCCTTTGATGGGAAGTGTAGAGGGTGAAAGAATAAGCCCAGAAAGGGCAAGAGGCACATAGGCATCCATGAGACAGCAGTGATGGGGACTGAGCATTGCCTTCCTGAGCCACTGCCTGAGCCCTGGACTCTGCTGCACATGGGCTGGCATCCTTCCCATGCCATGTGGGCCACCTCCTCTATGTGATCAAAGTGCCATATTTTCTGCAGCAAGCTCCTTATAAGAATTCTTCGGGTCCCAACAAGAAGTTAGAAGCCAGTGCTGCAGAGAGAGGACGGGATGCTCATGGTCTTATTCTGGGTCTGAACTCTGCTGCCGGGGTGCCAGGCTGTGTGATGTTCACAGGGTGGCATCAAAGTCTTGGAGGCCAGGGATCCCATGGGAAGTGATGGCCAGAAGCAGGGCACATCCCGTATCTGCTGGCAGCCCCTGCTTTTCCCAGCAGAGTCTTGAACAGCAGCATGAGGTGAGGGCAGACAGGGTTCTCAGGGTTCACGCGGATGAGGAGGTCAGGGGCCTGTGGCCAGGCAGAAACTCTGAGCCCAGGCATGGGAAAGCAGATAGAGCACACACCCCACAGGCTCGATCAGGTACTGCTCTCCTGAGCAAGAGAGGTGTGGCACGAACAGGACTGGCCACGCTATCCAGCCACATAATGTGGCCAGTGCCCCAGCTTCAGGGCTGCTTACTGCCCAGGCAAGCCTCACACATAGACCCCACCAAGCAAATTCATGGCTCCTCGGGCCTGGCTCTGGGCCCAGCGAGTGCTCAGCTTGGAGCCAAGAGCCAGGGACACGGGATGCATGGGGCAGACAGACATGTAGAAGCGGGGGCTAGATTCCTCAGCCGGTGGCTCTCAGTCCGTGTGACCAGTCAGGGCCTGGCCACACGCACGCAGTGTGCACTGGCCGTGGGGGGCTGCAGGGGAGGCCGGTGTTGGCTGGCTACTTGGCCTCCACCAGCTGCTCCAGGCGCTGCAGCATCGTTAGACGCAGGGCTTGGAACCTGGAGGGAGACACAGCCAAGAGGACTCAGTGACATGGGAGGACACAGGGCGAGGGGGACAGAGCCAGGGAGTGTGCAGATGGCTGGGCCAGTAGACCCAAGGCGGACTAGCGGCCCCCACCTCTCCTCCGCCAAGGAGAGGGCTGAGCCAGGCCCACACCCTGCAAGACCAGCAGCTTAGAGGAGCGGTCAGAAGGGCTGCAGACCCTGTCAAGCTTCGAACGCAGAATGTGCTGTTTCTATTCCAAAGATTCTCCAGTACAGACAGCAGCACACTGGGGGGTGGGGACAGGGTGGCAGAGCAGGGATCGGGAAGCCTGCATTCAGGCCCAGGCTCGTCAGTGACCTGTGCGGCAACCTTCCTCACCTTGGGCCTCGGTTTCCTCTCTGTGCCCTGAATGGACCGGCCAGGTGACCCCCCAGGTCCCCTTCCAGCTCCCAGACCTTTCAGCAGACTGCATGGTGGACTTTACCCTCTGATCGGGGGTCTCTGCTGACCTCCCGAATGGGGCCTCACTTCACAGACGGAATGTTGCAGCGGCGGGGGGTGGGGATAAAAAGCCAGGCTGTGGCTTTCCAAAACTCATTCAGCCAGAAACCGGAATCCAAACGAGCGTCCTGATTGCAGGTCTCTCACCGTGAGCTGACTGCCTCCTTCCCTTCCTAAGGGGCACTCAGACCCTGGCCCTGGCTGAGCACTCCACATGTTCCCTCCACCCCACCCTTCACTCTGCAGAGGGACAGGTCAATCATCGGCGGATGCAGCTTGGCTAACCTCACCCGGCCAGGCCTTGATGTAGCTTCCCCAGGAGCCAGCAGGTGCTCGCCTTCCCACTGAACAGGTCCCCTGCACCTGAAAACACCAGCTGATACCGAAGGTTCCACCAGCCACTGCTTTTTGGCAGGTTCAGAATTCCCACTAGCAGGAAAGGCCCAGACCGGGCTGAATGTGCCCTGAGCAGGCCCTCTCCTCAGTTGCTCCTCCAAGGCTGTGTCACTAGTAGAGCTCGTGACCCTGGTCCAGCGCCCACCCAAGCTCCTGCCTGACTCTCCCGAGCTCAGTTTCAACAGCAGAGCCCCTCCCGCGCTGTTGAGGTGCTGAAGCCAGATGGGGGGTTTGCCCTGCCTCCTGCCCTTTCCGCAGGCTGTCACCCCAGCTTGCCCGCACTACCGAGCAGGGGGCCAGAGGGCGGTGCTGGGGAGCCAGGCTGGGCAGGCCTCCCTGAGTTGGGCAAGCGTCGTGCCCCGGAGGGGAGAGCTCGCCCAGCCCCGGCCTGGCGTCTCTGCCCTGCGCACTTGCCCTGATGGTCAGGACCCACGCCTGGCTGTTTATGTGCGGCTTACTTCATGGTCAGTTTGATTATTTCTCTTTCCTCCTCTTCTTTTAATTTTTCAACAAAACTGTCCAGCACCGGCATTTCAAATTTAATGTACTGAGCGACCTAGAAAATCCAAGAACATTTTAATGTGCTTTAAATTAGAAGCCAAAAATGTGTTTTCTTTTCCTCAGGGCCTCCATAAGCAGCCGATTCAGCAATGTCTTATAGCCAAGGACGTGACTGCCCTTCTCCCCACCCACTCCCAGCACTCGGTCTGTACTAGGATGGAGGACAGAGAAGCCCTGCTCACCTCACAGCCTGTTATCCCTGGGAGGAAAGATGGAGCTGGATATTAGGAAAAGTATTCGACAGAGAGCAGAACCACACTGGGTGTTCTCTGGGGTGGGGGAGGGGAGCGCTGGGAAGGCCATTGCTTCTCACAGTGGGATGAAGCGGCACTTGCCTGTGAACTGTCTGAGGGGTACAGGGTCACTGGCCTTCACCTTGGGTTCACACCTTGTAGACCTTTTCTGTGCAAGGGAGTTCGGCAACATGCTCTTTCCTAGCCCAGGATGCAGGCTGTGGTGGGGCCTAGCCACCTGTTTCCCTTCCACAGGCCCCGGGGTAGGCCCTACTTAAGAAGCCCTTGTGTGGGTCTTTAGTGTAAGGACAACTAAACTCACTCTAACAGAGGAAAAGTTTCTGCCTGCCTGAGGGGGAAGCACAGGCAGTGGTTTTTAGGACCCCACTTCCGTTTTCCCTAGGCCAGCTGCTGGAGCTGGGGGGCACTGATTGACAGGAGGAGGGAGGCTGCAGCCCTCACTGTGCTGGGCCTGGGGCCCTTCAGGCCAGCTGTGTGAGGCATCACTCCGGAGGGCTCTGGCCAAGCTCACCTTCAGAGCCCTGGGGAGTCCCCCATGCCGTCATCCAGCCCCTCCCTCAGGAGCAGGCCTCCCTGAGCCTCAGCCCTGACTCACATCGTGGGGAACTTCCTCGCCCAGGTCAGCTTCCATCAGGAATATCCTGGCGATCTTCTCACATGGCCCATGCAGGATTCTGGAAATCAGTGGGTACTCACAGTCTTTTAATTTTGTTCGCTCTGAAAAAGAAGGCCATTTACAAAATTCATGGGGCATTAGTATTGCCCCTCTTTGTTCCAGGATGGGAATGTGGTAGAAAATGGATGTCCAGGGGGCCGGGAACTTTCTCAGACCCTGAAGGGAAGGTTTCCCTGAATGATGTGTGATTGTGACATTCAGCAAAGACAGGTCAGAGAGGAACAGGAGCCCAGGGAGTAGGAGACAGGGGAGAGTGGACACAGGGAGGCCAGACTGCTCAGTTACTAAGAAGCAGAACCCTGCACAGAGGGACATGTGGGTTCTACAACAGTTCTCAGGGGTCAAGGGGCTTCAGCTCCGGCTTACAGCCCTTGATGTGCATCCCCAGCCCCTCCCAACTGAGTGAGGTCAAAGACAGTGGCTTCCCTTGTGGGTTTGGCAGGATTCTGAAAGGGGCAGCGAGTGTGCCTGGGTTTGGGCCTGGCAGAGCATTCATGATGGCCCTCAGAGAAGGAGCAGAGTCAGTGAGCTTGCCAAATGGACAGAGACTTTGGTTTTTATGATCTGGAAGCACAGGCAGACACTTACCCCCAGACTCGTGAACAATGTAGAGCGCAAACTCACTGGGGCCATTTTCCACCTGTTCGGGCAGTGACAGGAAGTCAGACCACGGCTTTATGAGATGAGACAGGAAGGGATCCCTGGCAGGAACCACGCCCCCAGTGCTGCACACAGAAGTCCCCAAGGATCCTCCCCTCTCTCTGCTTAAAATCCCAGAGACACCACGTCAGCAGAGGAAACTCTGCTAGACCTTCTACCCAGGAACCGTAGGCAGCTTTCCCAGTCTTTCCCAGCTCCCCCAACAGGACAGCAAACCACCAGCATCCCAGGGCAAGGCTGTTCCTGGCCAGACTCACTCGGAACTTGTTCAGCAGCAGGGTGAGCACGTGCACGGTTGTCATGGTGCTGTTGACCCTCACGTTGGTCACGGACCCATAGGCAGGAGTAAACACCGAGGTCTGCAGGGGAAGGTAGGCAGTTCAGAGCTGACATGGAGCTGACATCATGCAGGGGCTGGGCACACTGTCAGCCAAATGGTCTGGAGCGACAGGTGGACCTGGGCTCTGGAAAAACCTGTGTCTGTCCAGTCACAGATCCACACACAGCTGTGCCCACATGTGGTGCACTTGGGGAAGCCATAATAGCTCCTGTCTTACAGAGGCCTGTAAGAAAGACGCCTCCAAAGCTATCAGGGCCAGCTCTCTACCCTAGGAGCCAGGCCCATGGAAGTAATTCACAGGGGTGAGGGCACCAGTCTCCTGCTCACTCTTTCTTCGGCTCAAATTGCCAAGTGTCTGTTGATTCTAAGACCGAAAGTTCTGGAATCTGTGTGCTCCTCCCCATTCTCCCAGTGGCAGAGGTTCTCAGTTTACACTGCATCAGCGTCCCACTCTCCCCTTCCAATCTCAGCGCTTTCCATCCATTCTCCATGTTGCTGCCCAAAGGAACAACCTTTCAAAAACCTTGCAACTCCAAGTGTGTTCTGGACCAGCTGCCTTAGCACAGGGTCTTGGCTCCCAGCCCCAGACTCCTGAATCAGAGTCTGCATTTTGAGGAAACCACCAGGTGATGCTCTCCATACAGTAGAGTTTGAGAAGAACTGTCTTCTGGCATAGTTCTAGTTAGAAGTATCTGAAGACTTCCCATAGCCTAAAGAATACCATTGTTTCCTCCTCTCACTGTTTGCACACGTAATACACTGATTGTCTCCGTAATGCCCTGAGGTCCAGCCACACAAGCTCTTCATAGTTTGGGGGTCCCATTATACTCCTGCAGGTATCTTGCCTTTGCCTGTGAGACACCATTTATATAGTCAACCAGGGCATCACCTGAGGCTTAATAAGTCCTCAATGAGCACTAGCCGGGTTGTAGACCTGCTAAACATTTCACCTAAAAGCTTTGATTTAATCCTTACAACAGCTTTTTGAAGTACCTGTCACTAGTCCTCCTTTTAAAAAAGGACACAGAGTCTTGGAGAGACTTGTAGCTTGTCACGGTCACCCATCTAGAAAAGGCAGAGCCATTGGAAACTCCATGCTTTACCCCCATGGCACTGGAACCTCCCTGTGAGTCTCACTTCCCTGAGGTGAGCTCTTCCTTGCTTTCCAAAACCAAATTCAAATTTCACATTCCTCCTCTATGGTCCTAGCTCTGCCTTCCCAGGGATGTAACTAGGCCTCAGGGATATGAAGGACTTGCTCAGTGTCCCCAAGTACCAGAGTCAGGCTCAAACCCAGACCTGCCTCCTCCATAGTTGACATGCAGAATGACTCTGGGTTACACAGAAAGCCAGACTAGGCTTCCAGTCCCCAAGGAATATGGAATAGAGGAGTCAGGCTATTTTAAGGAGATGAAAGGTCTTGTCAACAAGACATCATTAGTGTTTCTTCTGCCTGGAGCCTTATCTCAAGATAATACTGACCAGCTCCAAGTAGGAACAAAGATCCTATGGCTACTTTGCCATCTCTAACCACAATGGTTTCTCTCCAGTAGAACACATTTGAATCTAACAGCCAGGACAAAACAATGGGACAGGTACCAAGTTTCACTGAGTCTGGAAGTCATGCCAGCACTGCTGTGAATCAGAATAGTTTGGGGAAATGATTGAGTGAAGTAATGGTGTGCCGTTCTAAGAAATAAAATCCAGAATAACAACGTCTGGAAGTCAATTCTAGGTGTTTTGTTTTTGGTTTTGTTTTTGTTTTTTACTTGTTGCCTGTGACTCAAGTACTTTGTCACCTGATTTCTCAGAACACTGATTCCGAATGGATTGCAAGTAAGGGAGAGAGAAGGAGCCCCTTACTCGGCCAGGAGATGGGACTCAACTGTCCAACACGCCTAAGGTACTAGTTCACGTCCTGGAAGTTAGTCAGTTTGCCTGGAAGAATGAACCCACCTTCTTTGACTGAGAGAAAGAGCTGCCCAGACTGGATTACAGGCTAGTGGGTTGAGGAGCCCTTCTTGCCAGAGGGGCTTCCATGGACACGAAAGGCTCTGATAAAAGCCCTCATTCTTTATTTTTGTTCATTTCAAAGGCCACAGACTGCTCAGACATCTCCATGTCTCTGGGACACTTGCAATGATGACAGTAACATTTAATGTGCCAGGCGCACCTATTAGAAATGAATGATTCCCTTAGCGGAGAGGGTGAATGTGCTGGAGATAAACCCTGCTATTTGTTACCTTGAGTCATGGATCAAAGGCTTCCTTTTTTAGGAATGTAGAAATACGAAGAGGCAAAACCCATGCAAATATTCTTTTAAAATTTTTGAATAATTCCTCAAAATAGCATATACATGGCTAATATGCTTACTGAACACTTTACAGACTAAACCCCTTTGGAACAAGATTTAAAGCATATTCAAGTCACATCGTGGATCCTTTGGCTAATCTAACCCATCCTTAATCTCTGCTTAACTTCAACCCTGCACCCTCTCAGGAAACTACTTTCAGATAGTCCTGGGTTTCCATGCATGTCGCAAGGATAACCTAGTATCACCCATGAACACTTATTGCAGACCCAGACCAGAGTGGGGGGTAGGGGATCCTGTTAGTAAGGCAGGGTCCCTTCTGCTTGCCTTGCTGAATTCTTCACCCCAAAGTCCAGGGTACTCCCCAGAGCACTAGAATGGCCCCTCGCAGACCTAACCTGTGCAACTATTCTTCAGATCTGACCCTGAGAGCTGCCTTTGCCAGGCCCCCTCCCCCTCCCGTGAGTCATCGCCTATCAAGATGGGCAGCTGCTTCTACTGGAAACCTCTGCCCCCATTTCCCAGCGCTGCAGGATGTGGCCCTGTTACAGGACACTCCATCCAGGGCCTCACCCAAACTGCCACTCATGCCATTTATAGAAACAATCAACTTCTCCTTTTACAGTTTGGTTTGTTTAGGGACTGATGTCATCTGGGGAGGGAGATCTTTTCCTCAGGTCAGTACAATACATACTCAGACAAAAGGCTAAGTGCTGGGAACCGGGAGCAGTGCGGGTTCTCTGGGGCCCAGAAACACGTGCCCCTGGGCACACCTCAACCTAGGGCTTAAGCTACCCAGGGAGAAAGCCAGCAGCACATCGTGTTCCCATGAAACCATCAGTTGAGCTCGGGTGGAAACCACAGAGAAAACTGCCTAATTAGACATAAATTTGGCATACTTTCCAAAGATCCATACAACTTATGAAAATGGATTGACAGTGAGTATGTGGTAAAAAAACAAAACAAACAAGCAAACAAACAAAAAAAAACCAAAGAAAACAAAAACAAAAAACAAAAAACAAAACCACCAGCAAACCCCAAAACAGGCTTTGGGGTCACCAGCTAGAATGTGGATATTTTTTTTTTTTTTTTTTTTTTTTATTTTTTNTGATGCGACTTTGTCAAGCCATTTCTCCTCCTGAGCCCTGTATCCGTGAGGACGCAGACAGGACTGGGCCAGCACACAGGGCCGTGGCCGGGGCGAACGCTGACAAGACCAGGGTGCGCCTGGCCTTCAGAAGGCCCAGCAGCTCTCCCGTGCTTGGGGCCGCCTTCCTGCGGCCTCAGCTTCAGGGCCCCGGGGAGAGGCCGGGCTGGAACCTCACCTTGTGGTTGTAGAAGTGCCCGTTGATGGAGAAGCGATGTCGCCGGATCCTCTGGGCCTCGCCGGGCGCGCGAGCCCGGGGCCTCCTTTGGATCACGCAGGCTGCGTCACTCTTGGTCCGCATCAGCTGGGGGGTCTCCTCGTCCTCTTCCAGGCGCTCTGCAGTGAGGACGGGTGAGAAGGTCAGTCCGGGCTGGAGCAAAGGGGCCAGAGCCCTGCTGTGCGGCTGCGGTCGTGAGGCGCGTGGGCCGGGTCGCGGGAGCTCTGAGGTCATGCCACGCTGCAGCAGACAGGACTGTGGGTGCTGTGCCCGTGACAGTGGCTGGCGTCCAGCGCGGCTGATGCCCACTTCGCAGACAGGAGAGTGGACCCCCAGACGGGATCACCTGGGTCACCACGCCGTATGCCCGCGGCCTGGGCCTCCGTCTCTGGGTGCCCAGGGCAGGTGTTGGGCCGCCCCACCCCTGTCCTCTGAGCCCCCACTGAGTGTGAGGGGAGGACACAAAGATGAGCCGTCTGGGCTCCAGAGTGTGAGGAAGACGGGTCCTAGAGGCCCGCAGGGCCAGGAGGGAGCCATGCCTGCTGCTGCTGTTCTCTCCTTTCTATAAAGCAGGAGACTCAGGCAAATTACATCAAACGATGTCACCTCTGCTTCCTTTTCTTAAGCGAGGAGCTGAGGAGCATGTCTTGTCCCGAGGAGGTGTTTAGCAAGTGCGTGAAGACAGTACAGCCGCTCTGTGCTCCTCCACACAGCTGGTCTTTCTTTTCTCTTTTTTTCTTAGAGAGGGAGACAGACAGCAAGGGGGGAGGGGCAGGGGCAGAGGGAGAGAGAGAGAATCCCCAGCAGGCTCCACGCCCAGCATGGAGCCCAACTCAGGGCTCAGGCTCACAACCCTGAGACCATGACCCGAGCCAAAATCAAGCGTTGGACGCTTTCGCCAACTGAGCCAGCCTGGCGCGCCAACACAACGCTGTTCCTCAGAGATGGTGGTCAGGAGCCAAGCCCCTCCTCTCCTACCCCGGCCAAGTGAGCTGGGGTCTCAGGTAGCTTGAGGCCCCACTTACCTGAGCTGTCTCTGGAAGTCTCGGCCCTGTGTGTTGTCTGAGCGCTTGGCCCCTGGGCAGGGACCCTACCATCCTGAAGAAGCAGCTCCTTTCTGAAAAGACAGTCAAGGTGCTCAGAGAGCTGCTGACAGCAAAAAGGAGCTCAAGTCACAGCAAAGAGGCTGGCTGCCTCTGTGGACAGGACACAGGCAAGAAGCAGGGCTGGCCGAGGTAAGGCCCTACTCCACACCGAGTGAACGTCAAATATTAAAGAACAGCAAAGGATTGCCACAGTGTCTGCTGGAAGGAGAGGGAGTGTGCCCTGCAGACCTGAGCAGCTTTGTCCCCGCTACACAGACACAGGGACACACGCCCTGTGCCCACGCACTCCTGGGCACCAGGCTGAGGGAGGCGGTGTCTGCGGCCCAGTGCCGAGTGGGCTCTCTGGGCTTCCCTGATGGCGAGTCAGGCAGAGGCAAGCTGGAGCGGCCAACCTCTGGGCCTCTGGGCAGGGCGAAGTCCAAGCCCGGGAAGCTGGTGCGGGGCTGAGGAAGGGGATCAGTGCGGTGGGAAGTAGCCCCACAGCCTGAGGGAGCCTGGGAGGGGCAGGCGAAGAGCTGAACCCAGGCTGAGAGGCCTCCTAGGGACCTGTGGTCTCACTGCTCCTGCGGCTGCCTCTACCCTGGGGAGTGAGACTCACGAGTCACACCCGTCGCCTTTCCAGGAAGCTGGTCCAGACGTTATACTCTAAGTCTGTATGGGGTGCACAGGGGGTGTCAAGGTGCTACGTGCCCTCAGAATAGCAACTTTGCTTGAATTTTTGAAGGGGAAAACGTTTTGAATTTTTGCCTCTTGGAAGGCTTCATTACATGCAGAAGCAAGTAAAACTCAGCAGCTAACTGCCCTTTTTTGGGGGGAGGCGGGGGGAGGAGGCAGGTGTTCATTAAGCGGTAAGGTAGGAAACGGTTTCATCATGATTAAAACATATTTCTGATATTAAAATAAGTCTGACATTAAGTGCTAATAAATTTATAAAAACAAATTCTGGTATTAAAATGAAAGTAGAGCAGTAGGAGGTTACATTTGTGTGAATTTTTAAGGGAGAACAGGAGATGCTAAGAAATGTTTTGCCCAGGATGCTGGGAGCTCCCTGGCCACAGCTCCTTTCCTTATAGATAAGGCGGGTCCTGTGAATGTATGAGAAACACAACTGGAGGTGATGGGAGTCTGGAACATTCTCCAAGAGTGAGATGATTTGGTCATCATCTAGAAAGACCACTGTTGGCAGGTGAGGCCACAGGCTTAGGCAGTCACGGGGTGACAAGGATAAGGCTGGCTTGTGCTCTCATGTGTCTCATTTGGGAGCAGGGCTTTGCCCCGAGGCTGAGGACACCACCCCCTGGAGACCCCAAAAAGTAAGCTCATGTTGAACAGGTGCCAAGGGGGCCAACTGGCCCTGCCTCAGCCATCCCAGCACTCACAGGGGGCAGCCAGGCTGGCCGGGTGTCCAGGAGGCTGAGGAGAAGTGCACTCGCTCCCTGTCGTCCTGGATCTGGAGCCGGATAGGTCGCCTCAATCCCCAGGCAATGTTGAGAAGCCCCTCGATGATCAAAGCGCCTTCTTCCTGTGGGGAACCCACACAGGTTAGCCTCTTTCCCCAGAGCAGCCCTCCTCAGGGGTCACTGCCCACCTTCCCTGAGCCCCCTTAAGGCCCAGCCCCTCCCCCATGGGACTCCCCTGATCATTCTTGCCCCAAACACACTTCTCCTCCTTGGGGTCCTGTCCTCCCTTGGGGGTAGGCACACGAGCCTCTATGTGCTCCAGGGCATGAGGCCATGTGGCTACCCAGAGGAAGCCTGAGGCATGCCCTTCTACTGCTCAGTTCACATCTGGTCACATCTGGTCACGGGCATGGCCTGGGACGGAAGGGCTGAGTCAGGCGTCCCACAGGAACCCAGCTGCTATCCAGCAAGCACGTCCACACGGGTGAGGAAACACGTTCCAGAGAAGCATGGCCACAGTGACACTGGTGTTCGGCAGGGGTGTCTTTCCCCACCCCTCCCCACACTGCACCTGGGGAGGGGGCCCCACGGTCACCAGGTCCTACCGCGAACATGCTGAGGGCACCGGATTCCATGTCCACCAGAGCAGCGGTGGCTGCTCCTTGGAGCGGGGTCTCAGCCTCACCCTTCTCCCCATACTGCTCCCAACTGTCACAGGAGCCACTAGAGTGGGCTGGGCCCACCCTGATCTCTAAGCTGCTTTCTCTCCCGAGGGCTGGTCTTGCTTTTCTCACTACCTGCATGTTGCCAGCCCCCACGTTCCACTCCTGGCATGAACCCTCACAGTGTCTACAACAGCTTTCATTGTGTCCCCAACCAGCCTTGATTTCCCAAGGTCTGCACATGGCACAGCTACCGCGCTCCTGCCAGGCCCTGAGGTCCTAATAGACAGAACCCTCTGGAAGCACCCTCAGGCAGTTTCCCCTCCCACCCTTCAGGTCTTTAATTCTGTTTCTGACCTCTTTCAGGCTCCTATCCATATGTGACCACCTCCAGGCTCTCTGCTCCCAGCCGAATTGCCCCACGTGTGTGCCTGGCCAGGCTGCTTTCAGAGCATCTGCCTGATATCTTCTCAGCCCCACATCCCCCAGAGCTGTGGTCCTCCCAGCTACCTGCCCTCAAGCTGCTTCCATAGTAGCCTTTTGGCAATGAATGTGAAACATCATTCTCCCATTGTTATCTTATTTTTGAGCCCTGGGTGCTATACTCCCATTGCTATCTTGAACACTGCCTTAGATTCACAAATTCCATTTCTTTCTCCTTGTAGGCATTGAAAGCCTTGTGAGAATAAGGGACCTTGTGGAAACGTCTTCATATCCCGGGAAGGGCTTATAGAGCTGTCCTGAAGGATCGATTTCATGGTAAGTTAGTAATCGCTTATAACAGCCTATTATCCACAGAGAAAATAGTTCCACTCTGTTCAAGGTTATCAAAAATACACATAGCTTTCTGCAATGACTTTGCACTGCTTGTTAAAAAAGAAAACAACAACAATAAAAACAGAGCACTTTTTGATAACCACTGACATTACACAGTCCCAGGCAGGTAACTAATGCTCCCTGCAAAGGAAAGCCTGGATTGATTCACTGGAGTTAAAGGGGGCAGGAAGAAACCCCAAAATGGGGTTTGGTTCTTTGTTTTCTGTCTTGGCCTCAGATAACTACCTCTGTCAGAGGTCAACACACTGAGAGAGTTCCCCCGCCCCGCCCCATCCGACACAGCTCGGCAAGCTCATTCACAGAGCCCCACTGCCTGCCAGCCCCATGCTGGACCCTGCGTGGAGGGAGATCAAGCAGTCACGGTCCTGGGTCTGAGAGTCTGGAAAGCATTTAGTGCTCGGAGGGGCAGGAGAAGACAGCGCTGCTGGGCCAGGGCCAGTGCGGCCGGACACGCCGAGGCTGGGCCTTCAGACATGCCATAGGAAGGCTCTGGAGACCTCGCAGTGAAGGAGACAGGAAGAAATGCTCTGGGCCTGGGAGCAAGGGGTAGAAACCGAACTGCAGCCTCTGAAGTCAGGGATCAGCGACGCTGGGGTCTGCAGGCCTGATGTGACTCAGGCCCCGTGTCCCTGCACAGACAGCACATGTGCCCCCAAGCTGCCCCCCAACCACTATTCCACTGTCCCTCAGCCTGGCCCCATCGGGGTGGAGGGGAGGCCCTGTCGAGCTGCAGCTGTGTCTGGTCAAATCAGAGGAAACTGAGGGCAGAGCAGAAGGACCTCCAGGCTCCCAGCCATACAGGTGGGGAAGGGCGCGCGGGCAGGGGTAGGACTGGAATGTGGGTCCCACAGCCTCACATTTCCTTAAGTCGGGAAGTCACTCTGGGTCCTCTGACTCTGGGTCCCAGTGAACATGTCCCTTCTCACTGAAGCTCCTTACCTCTCCCTGGGCCTGAGGAGGCAGGAGCGGTGCCATGCCTCCCCTGCCCCGGAGAGTAAACATCCCCAGAGCCTCCCACAGCTCCAGGCTGCGGCTGGGCCAAACCCCGCCAGCCAGGCTGTTTGCCTCTGAGAGCCTTCCTGTGTACTGCTATTTTTGGCCCTCGTGACAATAACTGATGACCGGTGGGGAAGTATAAAAGCAGCTGCCAGGCCTCCAGGTTCACCAGACAGCTCGGGGAGGCTTGCAGGGCGGACGGTGGCCTGTCGTCCCCACCATCGTGCTCACCGTCCACCTCCTGGCCATTCCACACTGGACACGGGGCTCGGACTGCTGGACCCCCAACCCTCCACCCCGAGCTTCCAGGGTCTTCCCAAGGACCCTCCTTGCTCATCCAGCAGCCCTGTGATCCCCAGGTTCCATCAGCTACAGGTAAGAGAGAGCGGCTTCCTTCTGGTTAGAGAAACAACAAAAAGGTTTCCTTGAACTTTGAGGGCGGGGACATGCAGGGCCTCACTGTGGGTCGGAGACCAGGGCGTGCAGTGCGTGCAGTCGATGGCAGTGATAGTGGCCACAGAGGGCTTTGCATTCCTAGAGGGATTTCATTCCATGCATTTCTTACACACCCTTTCCAGGGGGTATTTACAACCCTGTTTGATGGACAGTCAGGGAAGGCTTGGAGAGGTGAGCTTGCCAATGGTCCACAGGTCAGGAAGCAGCAGAGACTGGTTTCACACCCAGGCTCCCTCTGCCTCCGGTCCATTAGGCTGGGTTCTCTGATTTGTACGGGTTCTTCAGCAACAGTAACGGTAGATTCTTGAGCACGTGGCTTTCAGTGTCAGCAGGAAGGAAGACTCCAGGAGTCCGAGCCTGGGCTTGGGTCTGCAGACTTCACTCCACTCTCAGGCCCGTGAATCACCCAGGCAGCCTCAGCTGAGAGAGGGGACACATGAGGGGTGACAGAATGGCAGACCCTCACCCCTGGTCCTCTGTCGATCAACAGGTCGCCGCTTCCCGTTGCCGCCGGCCATGAGGTCCCGGCTGCTGCTTCCCGTGGCCCACCTGCCCACGATTCAGGAGACCCTGGAGGAGATGCTGCCCGGGGGGCCCGGGCAGGAGCCCCCGGCCTCCCCCAGCCTGGATGACTATGTGAAGTCCATTTGTGAGCTGGCACAGCCCACGTCAGTGCTGGACGTGGCCACAGCCGGGGCCCGTCCCAGCAGAAACCCCCGGCCGGCCCGGGCTTCCAAGAAGAGCTGCCCTGCTGAGTCCCTACAGGACATTACTACCCGCTTCAGTGGTCAGCAGCCGGCACCACCCAGGGATGGCACTGTCGACCCCCTGGACTGGCTCTTCGGGGAGTCCCAGGAAAAGCGGCCGAGTAGGCGGGACCCACCAAGGAGGACTGGCTCCTCTGCGCACTCCTGGGGTCCACACAGACAGATGGACAGTGGCAAGGCCCGAGGGACCCCCAGAGGGAGACTCTGGGATGCCAGGGTGCAGGGGCACTCTCCGGCAAGACCCTCAAGGGACTGGCACCAGGACTCCTGGGCTTCCAGGCAACTCTGTGGGGCCGCGGCCTCTCCCCCAGCCCACTGCCCCAGCAGCACCCTCAGAACTCTCTATCTGCGCCTCCCAGTGATCCAAGAACTCTAACCCCTCCCCAATAAATGCTTCTGTACAGAGCACGCTGGTCTGTGTCACCTCCCCACCCTCCTCCCCAGGTCTCCGAGAGGGAGACACCTTTCTGCAGGGGCTCTCTGCCTGACCATTTCATAACGAGACACCCCCCGCTCCCCACCCCATGAAGAGCGAGAACAGCCTATCTGGCCGCATGTGATGCTACTGATCCTGCTTGCACTGTTCTTTGCTGGCTGAGCACCTTGAGCAAGTTACTTAACATTTCTGTTCATTGGTTTCCTCGTGGGTAAAATGGAGGTAATTAAAGGGACCCACTTTCTAGGCTGTTCCGATGAGTAAATGGGATAAAAGCCACATGCATCATGGGGCACACATTATAACCCTGCACACAGGCTTATACACACATCTGTGCAGTTGTTTCGCTGGGAGGGACGTGAGGCTGGTGGCCAACGAGAAGCGGAGCTCTCAGCCACACCGGGATTTCAGAGTGAGGCCCTGCGCCCTCCCAGGTCAGCCTCCTGGCCCCCACCCTCAGAGCCTGTGCTCCGTGCAGCCCAAGAGAAAACATGGGGTTTTCCCAAATGTACCTGCTGAGTTTGGGGGAACCTGTCACGAGGACACCTGGGGTATCTCCGAGGCCCCAGCTCACAAGTCCTGTTGTGTCATTGGGAGAGTTTTGCCCATGCTGAGGCCAACACAGACTCCACACCGGCTCAGCTGGCAGGGTGCCAAACCACCGGACCAGGTGGCCCTGTCCCCACCATCCCCATCCCTCTCTGCACCCAGGGGGCTTCTCAGCTGTGGGGCAAAGCGCAGGCTGTTGGCCCGCTGCCCTGCTCCCAGGAAAGTCCAGTGGCCAGGGCCTCACTCCCCTGGTGCTAAGGTCTGAGCCAGCCCTGGGTCCTCCAACCCCAGTGCCTAGAGGCATCTAGCAAGGAAGGAGATGAAGGTGAGGAATAGGGGAGGGGGGTTCTTCTTCCTCAGAGAGGCAGGTGAGGCATCAGAGAACTCAAAAGAATCAGGCCTATTCCCTTGGGTCAGGTCAGAGCTGGCTGACCCTGATCAGGGCGGAAGGGACAGAGGGGAGAGGAGGACAGAGCTGGGGCCTCCGCCAAACTTACAGCCTGCTTCAGCTTCCTCCATCTCCTTGCTCTGAGGATTATCAAACTATTTTCTTCCTTCCTTCTTCCTTTCCTTTTTTTTCCTTTCTATTTTAAAGTTGCTTTGCATTTTAAAAATGTTTATCTGCCCTCTTTTGTGTGTATTTTGTGGGAAGGCAGAACGTAAACCATACATTTAAACATTTCAGACAAGTAATTTACTCAGTCTCCTTATCTGTAAAATGGGGACACCACCCCTGCCCTTCCCAGCCTGCAGGGGTTGAGGAATGGGGCACGTGCCCTTGGGGATGGAGCAGAAACAGCGCAGAGGAATGCCTGCGTCTGCCACAATCTGCTGGGTCTCTGGCCTGCCGAAACCCGCCTGTCCCTGACCTCTGCTGGCAAATAAGTGAGGGGCAGCCTTTAGCCAGAACACCAGGAAGGCGGCGGGGGGCGCAGACCTGGGAGCAGTGCTGGCCGTGACCGCGTGGTCTGGGCTGGCCTCACTGAGCCCCTTCTGCGAAGCTGTGTGAAACCGCCAGAAGGAGGCAACTAGGATGAGGTCGGCCAATTCCTCCCAAGCTCAAAAACCACACAGCTATGTTTGGGAGGTCGGACAGGGCTCTGGGCTCCTCTGCTCACATCCCCTGATGTGAAAGAACCTAATGGCACCTTCAGGAAGTGCCAAAAATATAAATAATAATAATGATTGAATAAAGGGCAGGAAGAAGGGGGTTCTGGCATTATTCCAAGCTTCCCATGGGACAGAACAGCCTAGCAGAAAGTCCCTGTGATGGGGGTCCTATAGAGCAGTCTCCTCCTCACTTGTCCCTGGAGTAGGGAAAGGACACAGTGCCCTGACCAGGGGGCAGTCTGGGAAGCACTTGGGAGCTCTCAAGGGAACACATCCACGGAGGACTCAGCCGGGGGCCAGTGATCGGTCAACTGCCCGTCATCCCTGCCTTCAGGCGTTAAAGGAAGGGGAATCCTTATAAGAGGGAAGGGGATCCTGACTTTCTCCACCCTGGGAGAGACAGAGACCCTGAGTGAGGGGATGCTCCTTCCCTTTCTGGCTCTGTGCAGGAGCCTGGGACCAAGCATGGGGACTGGGCGTGGTGTGCGCTCACGGCCACCAGGGGGAGAACGAGAGGCCGGATCCCCTCGCGGGCCACACGCTGGTGCCCAACAGGAGGCTCCTACTTTCTATCACAGTGATGTATTTACCCACTGGTATTTCTGGGTGCTCCATTTTTCTCGGGAGCAACCAAACAGCCTGGTGAAAATGCTTTGCTATCTTCAAAAGGCACGGACTGCTCCAGGTTGCCCGTGCTCTCCGTTGTAATACAAGCAGAAGTGTCCCAAAGGCCAAGTTTCCGATACAGGAGGCTAGTGCCTGGGCTCCTCTGATCGAGGCGGTGAGTACGGGGAATCCCTTGCCCTTTGGAGCTGGGGGAGAATTCGCAGGGGAACACTTGCCCCAGGGCGTGGCCCCTGCTCCCTGACACACCTCATCGTGCCACGTTCTATGGACCCCAGAAGAGACCAGGAGGAGGTGTCCCCAAACTACAGCCCTCAGGCCACCGTCGCTCGGGGGGAGGCCTAGTGACAGCAGGGAGCGTGGTCTCTTCGGGAGCCCCACACGGCTCTGGGAGGGCACAGGCGATGCTGAGCCCCTCCGCAGCTAGAAGTCACCTTAGCTTGGTGACTGAAAGCGACAAACAGCTCCCTGTGTCCTTGAGGCCTGTCAAAGCCGCATGCTGGCCATGGTGTCACTGTGTGACAAACGCCTGAGCTCAGGCCTTGAGGCCTCTTCCATCTACTGCAGTGTTGTTACCTTGCAGGAGAGACTTAAACTCTGAAAGCCTCAATCTCTTTGTCTGGAAAATGGCCATTCCCATGTCACACCGCTCTTGAATCACAATAAATAACAGAGGGGCAAAGTACAGGAGCCGGGCCTGGTGCCTGTCTGCCCTGCCCTCAGGGCCTGCAGTGCCTGAGGAGAGGCTGGCCTGGGGCGGCCCTGCGGCAGGTGCCTGAACTGTGAGTTCCCCGAGGCCCCGGAGGTCCCGGGTCTGCACTCTGCGGAGAAACCGCAGAGGCCTGAACATAGGGTGGTGGGTGGGCCACGGAGGCACCAGGTGTCCAGGAATCAGTCATGCATTTCAGCGTCAGACCTCTGTGCTGCCCAGGCCTACAGTGCCTTTGTGGTGGCGGTCACCTCCCCCCCTAAGATGCATACTCCCTCGGGCTGGCGCCCCTTGGCTCTTAAGGCTGTGGAAGTTTCCTGAAAGTTACTTTCTGGCTCCAGGGAGACCAAGTCAGATCCTCATACCTTCTTTAGGTTAAGAACAGGAAAATCCCCGTCTGTGGGGCGTTAATTTCTTCCCACCGGGGACTGGCAAGAACTCCTCTTCCCCTTTTTGGGTCTCTCACTTTTCCACATGGACTCTCCCGTCACACACAAACACAAGGCCTAGGTTTGGGGCTTCCCAGCCTACTCCCCACACGACTGTTCCTGCAGAGGGGATTATCACTGGGAATCCCAAGGGCCAAGGCCAAGCTCTCAGAGGAGCAGTTCTCAAACTTGACCTTCATCGCAATCCCCTGGAGGGCTTGTTAAAACACGGATGGGAACAGAAGAAGTTTCTGATTCAGCAGGCCTGGGGGCAGGAGGGCTGTAAGAATTTGCACTTCCCACCAGTTCCCAGGCGACCTTGAGGCTGCTGGTGTGGGGACAACGGGTTGAGAGCTGCCAAGTCTTAGATGAATCACGGAACGGCCCAGGGCTGGGGAACAGGGAGGGCCCAGCCAGAGGACCCCAGCGCCCGCCTCCAGCACAACCCCTCACTCAGCAGCCTAGATCAACACTGCCCAGCGCACTCGCGCTCAGGACCCATCTCAGCTTGCCGGGGCCTGTGCCTGCTGGTTAGTCACCCAACACCCATGCTGGGGTGGCACCCTGTGCGTGGCCTGGGGACGTGAAACCAGCCGGGCACTCAGGTAGGAAAAGAAACAGCAAAACCAGAGATAGCAGGGCTGTGGCATCAGAGCCCGGCCGGCAGCAGTGAGGAGCAGGGCTGCGGCGGGCTGGTGAGAGGTGTCAGAGAGCTGCTCTGCAGAAAGAAGCCCGGGGCAGGCCGAGGGGGCGGGGAACAAGGCCCTGTGCGGGCTGAGCAGGTCCAGGGGAGGTGCAGTGTGGGGCGTGTGCCCTTCCAGGTCATCCCAGCAGCCTGGTGCTGCCTGGACCACGCGCCAGCAGCTTCCCTCCCATCCAGGCTCCCGGGCCGTGGGACAATAGCCTGGCCTGGGCTGCACTGCACCCATGGAAGAGTTTTGTTTAGCCCGCATGGTGTTTCGAGGTTTGGGAAATTCCACATGAAATTCCAGATATCTACACTTCTTTGGAAAAATTAGAAAGAGTCTGGCTATCTGCAGCCCACGCTCTTGCCCAGCAGCGTCTGCAGGCGGGACGTGCTCTCCCGCGTCCTCCACTCCCCAGGCCTGCAGGGCCTCTCACATTCTGACCTGCCTGGCCCTGTGAGCATCCTTTGCGGAGCTCTCCTCCATTTCAAGGCTTTCCTCTGATATTTATTCTGACTGGCAAACACAGAGACTGCTTTCACTTCTCGTTGGCCCTGTGACCTTCAGCAAACCAGAGCCCGTGTTGAGTTCCTTATTTGTGCTGTGGGATGGGCAGAGAAGGGACTGGGCTGTGCGGTCTCGAAGATTTCAAATTCTGGTGTCCCCTGGCAGTTCACCTAGGCAAAAGTCCCAGGTGGAAGGGGGAGACCCCACAGGTGATTATTTCCACCTGCTCTGAACTCCTGCTGGGTGTGGGGGGGGGGATGCTCTGACCCTCAGCACCCCTTACAGGACCTCCAAGGAGACGGCCTGGCTGCTGGTAACCTGGTCTCTAACTCAGAAGATGGGCGACTTCATAATTCATCACCCAAACTGGGACACTTCTGAGAGTGAAGGGAATGGTCTCACTAACCTGGAATAACAGGTATAAACCAGGACTGTCCTCAGCAAACCAGGGTAGCTGGTGGCCTATGAATAAAGAAGAGAAACGGGCCTTACCTCTCGGTGTCTCAGCTGAAAGCTTCTGCCCTCATGGTAGCAGTTGTAAGTTTTTAGAAAGCTTAAGAGCTCCGACCTGAAAAGATAAAGACACACATAATCATGGGGCGTGGCAGGGCTTTGGAGCATAATGACAGATGTCTTGCCAGCCACACACAATCAGTTTAGAGACTAGACTCTGCCATCAGACACACGCCTTTCAGTCTTCTAGAGGTTTCCCACGTCAGCCCTTGTGGAAGGTGTAGGGGTGGGAAGAGGACAAAGAGAAACAGACGGCCCACGTAATAGTACAAATTGTGCGTGCACACTTTCACTATCACAGATCAGAGCTCCTGACAATGTACCGGTACTGTACTTCTGTGTCACTTCCTCAATAAATCCCCTGAGACTGGGTCATTACCCTTTTAAAGACTCTTGCTCTTTCCCCCATATTACTTCCTATCAGGGCCTGGTGTGGCTGCCGTGGGGGCACCACGGGTGGGGAGTCTGCCTCTTCCTCGTCCCGCCTTTATGGAGGTATGATCAAGAGGAGACGCTGACAGCTGTGAGAGAAGATCCTGAAGGCCTGAGGGAGGCCACTCTGCCCCCAACGCCCTGCCCCCAGAGGACCGCAGCGCCCGCCTCCAGCACAACCACTCCCCAGTCAGCAGCCTAGATCAACACTGCCCAGCGCGTTCGCGCTCAGGACCCATCTCAGCTTGCCGGGGCCTGTGCCTGCTGCTTAGTCACCCAACACCCATGCTGGGGTGGCATCCCTCCACCCAAAGTCTGTCCGTGGCAGGGAGTGGCCACAAGAAGGTCCCTTCCCTGGACGCAGAGGCTTACTTCAGGATGGACTTGCAATCGCTGATGGGGACATGAGAACTGGGCGGACAGTCTTCCTTCATCTTCCCCTCTCGTCTGCAGACTCGGAAGTTACCTGCTGGGAAGAGGACGAAAGACAGACAGGTGAGCCTGGAGAAGCGCTGGCCAGTGCCGTGTCCAGAGCCCTGGTGTGCCGGCCTGTGGTTTCAACCTCACCTCCCACCTCCCATCCTGCCCGTACCCTACTTCTTCCACTTCTGGGCACAGGGCGGCCACAGCTGAAGAACCAGGCTCAGAGGACTTAATGGGGTCCCAAACCCTCCCGGGGCAGCCAAGCTCCCCTGGAGGGTGGGGGGAATGGTCAGAATTGCTGAGCTAGCTGGCTCCCAGGACCAGCCCTATCAGCCCCTCTCCCAGAATCTCTCCATAATCCCAAGGGATCTGGATCAGTCTCATAAATGTTTCAGACCACAGGCTCTCTTCCCTCAGCCGGGACACCCTGAAGGATGGTTTCTACTGCCATTGCCCCTCCAAACCCCAAAGCGCCCTGGGCCTTTCTCCTCCATTACCATTGAGCCCAGGCTGGTGGCCCCATCACTGCCTCTGGAGCCAGCACACCTGGCCCAGCTCTCCTAGTGATGGGTTAATCGGTACTGTGGTCACTACATGCGGGAGACTGTGTTGAGCATTTCTATGAATTATCTTATTGACTCCTTACAACAACAATATGAGGTAAGTACTATCCTATTCCCATTTTATAGATGCGAAAACAGGGACAGAAGTTGAGTACCTTGCCAAAGATTCCCAGCGAATCAATGGCAAAGTCAGTATTTGAGCACAAGCATTTAGATCCTAGACTCTGGCCTCTTACCCCCTTCCCTGTATTAATCTTACACAGTGACTTAAACCCTCCAGCCTTCTTTTCTCATCTATGCAATGGGGTGATCCCTGCCCTATAGGATTGCTAGTTGATTCACACACGAAACTGTGTCTTCACAGCCTGGAAAGCTTTGTGGAGCTGCTCAACCCTCCCGGGGAAAACCACTAGAACTTTCTCTAGCTTGTGGCTACCCTGCACAGATTTCTACTTCTCTCCCTCTCCAACTTACTCTGGCCAAGAACTCTCTTCTCCAGGCACACCATGTGTTGGGCAGGGAACCACAGCTTCCCTCTCTCTCTCCCCAATCATGGCCCTGTCTCTCCTCTTCTCTCAAGTTGCCGCTAGGACTCCGAGGGGTTAAGTCACACTGGGAAATGGCCCAGACAGGGTACACAGCTTGTCCTTCGCATCGCAGAGTGGCTCCTTCACAAAACCCCAACATCTGTTCACACAAACCTGGCTCAGTCAGGTCTTCCCCACCTCTGTGTGTGTGCACATGTTCCCGGGGGTTTAAGGTCAGGTTCCACTGCTGTTGCATTAATGTCCTCAGAGCGCTCCGTCCCCTTGGGCCCTGACTCTGACCAGCCGAACACCCTCTCTTCCCACCTGTTTGATACCATCCACAAACAAGACAAGCCTGCCTTCTGTGATGGCATGAGGCCTGAATGAGCATTTGATTCTGGAAGCAGGGAAACATGGAGAAGAGGGATGAACTGAGAGAGGTGGGCTTCTCGGAGACCTCAGAATCATCCTATAAATACCTCTGCTCTGCCTGGGT
Source organism: Ailuropoda melanoleuca (assembly GCF_002007445.2). NCBI lineage: Eukaryota > Metazoa > Chordata > Mammalia > Carnivora > Ursidae > Ailuropoda > Ailuropoda melanoleuca. The sequence continues at coordinate 91,074,609 of NC_048223.1, forward strand.
CTAGAGGGAGGCAAAACATGGCCTAGAGAGAGGTTAGGCCCCCAGCTGTCGCCACAGCGAGGCCCTAGCTCCATAGGGCACAGGGTTAGGCACCACAGGGGCCAGGAGCGGGGGCCTCGCTGTCAGGCAACAGGATTTCAAAACTGGGTTTCAATTCCTCAGCTCCGCAGTCTCCAGTGGAAAAAGTGATCAGCCAGGCTCCCTGTCTGGGGAGTTCCTCACACACTTCCACGCAGAGCTGGCTTCAGCCCAAGAAAAGTATCTGGCTTTCTCACTCCACGCGGCTTCTGTGGGCCCATGGCACAACTGTGTCTTGCTTCCTGCAGGCTCATGGTGGCAAGGGCCGGATTTGCCCAGAAGTAACAGCAGGAGGTTTTTTCTCTCGCCTCCTCTGTAGCCAGCTTCTCTCCCACCCCTCCTCACTTCCTGCTCTGAGCGTTGGCCTCCCTGAGCTGCCCTCATTTCTCCTAACGGGCTTTCCGCTTTGTCCTCCTTCCGGGTCTTCACGGTGCTGTTCTCTGTCCTTCCTGCCCTACACTTTGCTGCTGGCTCCGCCGGAGCCCCTGCAACAGCAGCCACCTCCTCCAGGATCAGGAGACGCCTTTCCAGTCCAGCCCTGCTCTGAGCTCCTGGCTGTGCCGGGTCTACAGGGCCTGACCCATGTGTGAGGGGGCTGAGGCGCGGGGGGTAGGTGGGAGGGGAGGTTGAAGCTGGGGGCCTCTGCACCAGGGACAGGACTTTTCTGGCTCACCTCCTGTCTCCAGCCCCACACCTGAGCCTGACACCCAGCAGGAGGTCCACAGATGGCTGTGAAATTATTGGATGACTTTGAGAAGCCTCACGGGGTCCTCCAAAGTCAACGTTCCCAGAGCCGTGCCTATCCAGCTGGAATAAAACATGTAAATGTCTCCAGGGGTCAGGGACATGCCTCAGCTGAGCCACTGGTCAGTGGAGTCCACGGGGAATTGGGGGACACATTCCTTCTCTGGAGTGCCATGAGAAGCCAAAGTCTGGATGCGCACAGGCTACATTCCTCTTTTAAAGGTGAACACTGTGGCCGAGACATTGACTGCCCCGGAAGTCATTCCAGGGGAATGACCTGTGATGGCTCACATTCCTCAGCCCCCTGTGGGGCCATGTGACTAGCACGTCACATGTCACATACAAGAAGGGTGGTGTGTCACTCTCAGGTTAGTGCCTTCGAGCCGTGTGTGACCCTGTTCTCTGCCATGGTGAGCCAGAAAGCCACACGTCCCAACTGGTGCAGCTTCCAGATGGTCAGCCTGGGTCCCCGAGTGCCTCTGTGGACCAGAGTCCTTGGCCAACCCACTGTGGAGACGGACTGGGAAAGCGAAATCATGCTCTGCTGGGAAACGCTGCTGGTGCCCCAGGGATCTTTTACTGCAGCATAACCTAGACTATCCCGACTCATACAGGAAATTATTCAATTAAAAATACACAGTTAAAAATAAAATGTAGCCAGACAAAACCCACTTGCAAGACAGATGCCCTTAGTGGGGCTCCAGGGTGGGACTTCTGATTCAGCACAGACCCAGTTTACAACACTGATTCTCCCACAGCATGTGGGGAATATGCCGACACAGCTATGTAGCAGGAAAACTTGTAAGTGGGGCCTCTGTAAGTCATGCAATGATTAGTTATTAACATGCTTCCTGAAGAGCTCTGGGCCGGGAGCGGCTGAAGACCCTCATGGCTTCAGTTGTCGGCCTTTTCCTCCCTGTGCCTTCATTTACCCGTCTGTACAATGGGAATACTGATCTCCAATTTTCTCAACTGTAGAACTTTTTGTTCAAATGGAATACTTATGCAAATCAGATTAAAGGGGGCTGCTTGGGTCAACAGTGAGGTGGGTGGTAGGGAGCCCCATCCAGCGCTTTGCCTAAGACTCTGGATAATATTATTTGCAAAGCACAGTGCTAAATAACACATGAGACCTTCCCTGCGCTGACCTTCCAGAGAGCTTTACTGTCTAGAATCTGCTCTTTAAAAGGACATGACCAACATGCTGAGCGGCTCCAGCTGGAGTTGAGTGGCAGCAGCTGGGGGAGGGAGTCCGGAGGAAAGTGAAGAGTGGTCTGGGATTATAGATGGTCAAGTGAAAGGAGAAAGGGGAAGGTGACCCATAGGGCTAATAGCTCAGCTCCGCAGGGAGGGAGAAGGGGGCATGCCATCCCAGGGGAGGGCAGAAGATGGGTGAGAAAGGCTGCAGGGAGGCAATGAAGGGGACACGTCAGCAAAGAGGGTCTCTTCCAACTTGCTGGGCTGGGTCCAAGCCTTATGGGGTAGGAAACTTGCCGCCCTGGAAAAACAGTCTCTTCTTGGAGACACGTATTTCTGTGTCTTCTGACATTCATCATCTGTCTCTGATTCTCACATGACCGCCCTTCCACCCCAAGTAGGCAACATCTCCACGTCCCTGAGTTCCAGAGCTAAACTTGGGGGTCACTCGCAGGCTTCCCCTGCAACTCTGAACACTGCGCATTTGGGCCTCCTCTACTAGACGGACTCGCTCTGATCATCCCTGCGTCCTGGAGAGATCTCGAGTGAGGTACACTTGTAACTCAGCCACTAGAGACAACTGCGGAATGAGAATGCTGCAAGGCAGGGAGAGAGGCAGGGAGGGGGAGAGAGAGCGAGCGAGCATCCCCAGGAAGAAAGCAAACAGAAATCCCTCTGTGTTCAGAACACGCTCCCCAAACTGCCCGTTAAACATTCACTCTCCTCGTGCGCTGGACAGGGCCTTGGAGAATCTCCCAGGGAGCGCTTTTCAACCTTTAATAAAACACACAATCTTACTTGTAAAGGCAGAAGCCCAATGCACAAACAGATGAAAGCAAAGCTACTTTGGCTGGAGCGGGAGTGGGGGAGAGGACAGGCTGGAGCCGACCTGCCACCCAGGCGCTGTGTAAAAAGCAGAGTGACAGACACAGCTGGACAGGCCAAGCCCTGCGGCTCTGGGAGGCCAGCCCTCTTTGTCCTTGCCTGCTCCCCTCCCCCCTGGCCCCAGGGCTGGGCTCAGGCCTCCCTGTTTTCTTCCTGGGCTGGAGGAGGCTCTGTTCGCAACCGGAGGACTCAGACTGCAGCCAGGGCTCTTTGTCCCCAGAGAAGGGGCCCCAGGGCGACGCGCCAGCCACGGTTACCTGTCTCCAGTGAACAGACAGTGAACTGTTTCTGCTTTCCACGTCAGTGGCTGCTCTGCCGGCCGTGCAAAGGGGCTGCTGGGGACGGGCGGCACCACAGCCTGCCCTAGCTATTGTCTCTGGCCTTTGATTTGGGACAAAGGACCCTGAAGCCTTTACAACTGCTCAGCTTGGCCCATCTTGCCCCTGTTTGTGGTCATGGAGCCGGTTATCACAGAAGGCAGCTTTGTGGCTCTTCGGGTCACCACCGCTGCCACCCCATCCTGCTGGCCAGGGGCAAAGGAGAAAAAGGCTAAGGGAGTGGGGTTCTCCTGAAGCCAAACTGAGCACATTTGAAAGCCTTTGCTGTTGGGACTCTGTGCTGCCTACTTTTCCCTCTTACAATGCCCTCTCTTTTCATAAAATGATGGCAAAAATAGATAGTCATTGTCCTCACTTGGCCAAATGGCAAATGCATCAATATCCAAATTTAAATGTTCTGGGGACGTCTGGGAGACCTGGTAAGCTCTAATACTTTACACAATTATGATGCTTATTTTCTTATTTAGGCATGATTAAAATTGAATGTGTAAATAAAGTGACGTGGGAAGCGAAAGAAAGGAGGGCAGAGCTGTGGGGTCCAGCTGGAAGCCTCAGGCCCAGGCTGCTTGGACTGGAAGGAGGCAGGAGGCTCAGGGAGAGAGGGCAGGTGCAGGGACACTGTCTTCTCATTCCTGAGAAGCCTGAGTTCCATGCTCAGCAGCCCATGACCACTACTTCCAAAGACCAGCTTGGGGGGGGGGTGGGCAGCAGGAGGCACTGAAAACAAGGAGCCTTAAAGGCACCCCCACCCCCCAGCACCTGTCAGCCAGCAAATGGCAGGAGCCTGGCTGGGGACGAAGCGGCAGTGCCTGCTGCCCGTACCAGCTGCCTCTGCGAGGGGCCTGGCCAGACACAGGCTGCCCCTCGGCAGCACATGTTTGCCCAGAAAGGAGAAAGCCGGTCTGGGGATGCGGATGACAGGCAGCGACTCAGCAGCTGCCGCCCCTGCCCCTCCACACTGCTGTCCTTACCTTCCTCTCCGCTTCCAACGCCCACCCCCCCCCTCCACCATCTGCCTCGGGCTCAGCCCCACCCTTCCCCGCCTCAGCCCTGTAGCTAGGAAGGAGGACCGGGCGGGGCAGGGGGTGACACACTGTGCACAGTCCAGAGGGAGGTGATGGGGGCTGAGGGAGAGCAGGAGACCTGGCTGCGGAGCCACCAGCTACCTCCCCCACTGCCTTCTCCTGGCTGACTCAGGGACCCCAGGTCCCTCTGGTGTTTGCTCCCCACCCCGACGGTCCTGGGCTCCCACCCACAGGTCTTCCTGAGCCCATCCTGGCACACAGGCTCCCTGACATTGTTGCCCTTATTCGGAGGAGCTGGGCCTTCTGCGCTCGAGCAGGCTGGCCTTCCTCGAATCTTCCAGACAGCCCTAGCTGCCTCATGCAGGCCCCTGCGGCAGGATTTCTGGTTTCTGCTCTGGCTTTCAAGGCATGGCAACCTCAGCCAGGAAAGACATTTCCCAACCTCCTGCTCCCTCTCTCATACACACCTGCGGCCAGAGGGGCCCTTCTTGCCAAAGCCAGGCTCACCTCTTGCCTGCGGAAGATGGGATCTATGCAAACAGGAATCCTCTCAGCCATGTTTTTTTGGGCCAAACAGGTGCTCAGAATGACCAAGATCCTGAGTGCCGGAGGCCAGAGGTGGGGGTAGTCTGGGGGGCAAGCCCTCCAAGCGCTCAGTGCCAGCTGCGGCAGGGCTGCCCCGGGGGCTCTCGGTGGCTGCCCCACCTCCGCCGGCTACCGCGCCAGGCCTGTGGGCCAAGTGCAGTTCCTGGTGGTGCTTTCTTGTGAGACATCGTGTGTCTCAGAATCTTCTGGGCCACAGAACCCTTTGGAATCTCTTGAAAGCGTAACACACCCTCCCGGGAAAATGCACATATGTGCATGAGTGTGCAAGGATGCCCACACCAAAGTTGCATACCACTGCAGGGGCCTCAGGCCCCTATTCACGTGCCCCTAGATCCCCAGATGCCAGGTTAAGAACTTCTGCTGAAACGTGCACAGTGAGAGAGAGGAGGCGAAGGGGCCTTCGGGAGGGAAGTCTGGGGGTGGGTTTTGCTGGTGCATGCACCTGGCCTGTGACTCCAGCACATTGTGCCATCCCTTGGGCCTCAGTTTAGCCAGGATTGTACAGGCAGCTGGTCCAGAACATCCTCAGGGCTCTTCCCAGCTCTGCAGCTATGGGGCTACGCGAGCTTCCCACTCTCACCCCCCCAGAGTCAGGCAGGGCAAGCGGAAGGGGTTCCGAATCTCTCCCTCAGCAGTGCATCCTGGGGAAGGAGGTCAGGCAGCCAGAAAAGAAAACTGAGCAAAATGTAAGTTCCCCTTTAATAAGAGAAGAGGCTCTGGGAAGTACAGCCACTTCCTATTTGATCTTAATTTACTTTAAAACAAGTCCAAAATATTTCCTTCAATGTGCTCTGTGACCAGATAACCACCCAGCCTTTACAAAGATCTGGGTTTAAAGCTCTGCTCTGTGATTCATCAGCTGTGTGACCTTAGACAAAGTCCCTTTCTCTCTCTGAACCTCAGATTCCTCACTAGCTGAATCACTGACTGCTATAAGCTGGGCCTCACATGGAACTCACCCCTAATAAACTGAAGCTCCCACGACAGGTCGCTATAGCAGTCGGAAGAGATAGCAGGGTTCTGGAGATGGAGATGTGGGACTCAAAGAGGACGGCAGTCCTCCCAGCTGGAGTGGCTGTGAACAAGGACAGATGGCTGAGTTTACTCTCAAAACCAGGGCCCAAGTCCCCAGAGGCCCCGTCTGGAGCGCCCTCTGGTAGACCTCCTAGTCAGGGTCTCCCTGTGAGGCTTTGCATTGACAGGATCTCAACTGCGACATGCTGAGTTCTGCTCATGTTCTTGGTTCTCTGGCATTGTCCCTCTGACCTTGTCCCAGGGGGACCCTGGACCTTCACTCTGTTCTCCACCTCCAGGCCACCCACTGGAGTCTCAGGGTGGAAAGAGGGCCTCCCTTCCCACTTTCACAGGGGCCATCTAATCTGTGGCCTCAACCTCACTTTCACTGTCAGGTCTTGAACCACCGGCACCACACACAGAGAATTATGACAAGAACTACTGCAAATACATTTCACCACTGACAAAGTGCTGAAATACACCCCATTACAACTTCCAGCGAGAAATTTTTTGACCTGAGTTCAATGCGTTCCATCATCTTCCCTTCTTTCCCTTCCCCTCTTCTCCTCCCCCTTCTTCTCCTCTCACTCCTGCAATCTCTCCTTCCTCCATTTCTCCCTCTAGCACTTCCCGCCCTGATGGCGGCAGCTCCGGAATTAAACAGGGGAGGAGGAGGCAGGCAGACCTGCATTCACCTGTTAGTTCTACCAATTCACTGCAACTTTTTTTTTTTTTAATCATAGCTACTGGCAACAAAGCTTGATTGCACCCTGAGTAGTTTAAAACTACAGAGAAGCTAGCAGGGGTTTCTTCTGCCAGTGCAAGTGTGTGGTTTTGGAGTCTAACCTGCTTGGTTTCAAATTCCAGAATCCCAGCCCCATTTGCTACAACTTTATTTAATTTGTTTATGAAGTGAGATTACTAAAATCTCCTTATAGTGTTTTAAGAAAGCACTGGCCAGCCCTGGCCTTGCACTGATGGTGTGAGAGAAGGCCCTCCTACCCACAGCGCTTTGTCACATTGTACAAACTCTGAAGCATCTCTCCAGGATCAGAGAGGCAGGAGCATGGGGGGAGAACAAGATGGTGGGCAGGGTAAACTCTGAAGTCAGTGGGTGAAATGAATGAGACCTGGCACAATGAAGTCAGTTCAAATCCTGACTCCAGCACTGACTCATCTGGGTGAAACTGGACAATTCCATAATTCTGTAAGCCTCAGTCTTCTCATCTGATAATGGGGATAATGAAAATATCAGGGCTGTTGAGAAGTAGGTGCCATATTGTGCTAATGCCCTTTGCACAGGTCTGGGAACCAGGTAAATCCTTTATAAATAGCGTGGTGACGCAAGCCTCTCCTTCTGCTATTATCTCGGCGCCGGTTTTCCATCCGTGAAATCTGAGAGTTGTGCCAGAGCCTCTTTGAGCCACTCCCCCCCAACTAAGATGAATGCCTAAGATGAGAGACAAGGTGAGCAAAGGTGTAGCCTGCGGCCGCTCTCACCTATGCTGCCAGATTTGAGCCCCTGAAGTGCCTTCCCCCTGGAGAAGGTGCCTGGCGCAGTGCCCACTCTCAGCGATGGGCCTGAGGCCCGGGCTGCGCCAGGCTGGCAGGGGGAGGGAACTCTGCACGCGGCAGCCAAGGGGCATCAGTGCCCAAGCTCCAGAGTCCACGGCTGGGGGCGGTCTCGGGTTCGGGGATGGCGGAGACGGTGCTCCCTGGACGCCCCCAAACTCTTGCCTGTGCATCACTCACCCTCCGCTCATCGCGCAGTCCAGAAGCCGGGGCCCTTGCTGTGCCCTCGCCCGCACCGGAGCTGTGTCCGCAGCGCCTAAAACCCCCGGTCCCCGGGGCTTGGCGCATAGGGCCCGCCCCTCCCCGCCCCTCGCCAGGCGCGGGCCAATGGCCCGCCCCATCTGTCCCTCTCCGCCCCGCCCCTCCCCGCCTCCTCCCCGCCCCTCGTCTAGCGTAGGCCAATGGCGCCGCCCCGCTCGTCCCGCCCCGCCCCCGGCAAGCCGAGAAGAGTGGGTTCCGGGCGGTGCCGGAGGGGCTGCGGGGAAGGTTCGAGGAGTCAGACCCGAGAGATGTCCCCGTACCATAACGAGGGCGCCCGGAGAGGCTTGGAGGACAGCCCAGACTCCGCCGGGAGGGTTGGGGGTGTGGGCGGAGTCCGGACCCTTGGGTGACCAAGACCCTTGGGTTTCCAACAAAGGCCGCTGCGTGGGCGCCGAAATTACTAGTGAGCACTGGGGAGGACGTTATCAGTTAAAGCCCGAGCGTTGTCATCTTTTTTGCTCAAGGGGCACCTATGTGTGGTCTTGCTGTTTGATTGGGCGTGGACTCTCAGAGCTCCACCGCGTTTTAGAAATCGGATCCGATGGTGAAGAGGAGAGAAACTTCTCTTCCAGTCACTGCCGGCAGAACGAGGATTTGCCTGCACGGAGGCAAGGGGACCGAAGCCCACAGGCCTTTCTGATGCTCAGAGAGTTCAGTGTTTCTGGGGTATGGGGGTGGNCTGGACCTCTTCTCCCCTACTCTCAAAACAAATCATTTTAGTGTTATTCGATCTGTGGGTCTTAATCTTTGTAGAAACAGATGGCCGTTTTAGAACCTGATATGTACCCTCTAGAAAAATGCAGGTAAAATCAGCCTGGGTTTTGAGTTTATGGGCCCCTGGTCCCCTCTTGAGAGGGGCTGTGCCAATCATTGTTGTCAGGGCTGCGGGATTTGGGGTCAAGAGATTGGGCTCTGCTGTCTATTTCCTGCATGACCTTGCCATGTTGCAACTGCTCTGGGCCTCAATTTCCCCACCTGCAAAAATGAGGGGACTAAAGATACCAGAGATTCTTCAACTTGGCCATTGCATGAATCTGTGGAGAATAACGCATCCTTGGCCAGCTCAGGGCTTCCCTGTGATCAGGAACCCCCGACTCCTGCACAGCCCACAGGTCTGGTCATCAAAGCCGAGACCAATAAGTGGTGCTTCTGAAAGTTTTTCCAAAAACAGTGGGCGAAATTCAACATAGCCCTTAACCTCTGAGTATTCATTCCATGCCCAACGGGATAAATAAACACAGCACCAGGGTAACATACAATTTCCCTGGGGCTTTCCAGCACTTGAGAATGAATCATTTCTCTTATCTAGTTGATGGTCTGTCTAGGACCAGGACTAGCCTGGAGTGATGATTGTGTTTGAGGAAGCAACTGATGTGTCTTGCCCTCCCACTGTGTGCCATGCACTGTGCTAGTGCAATACATCGGGGATCCCACACAATCCCCTCAACACCCAGGGAATGGGTATTTCCACCTGGATTTCACATGGAACACAAGTGTCCATCATCAGGGTCCTCAGTTTCCTTGGGTGGAGAACCATCTTTTCCTTTAGTTTTCAATGAAACTGTATTTGGTCTCCAGCTCACTTATGGTGGGTGTTTCGGATATTATTAGTTGCAAATCCATTATCCATTGCCTTCACTGGGAAAAAGAGAGGAACGAAGGAAAGGAACCAAAAAGGAAAAGAGTTGGGGTGCCTGGGTGGCTCAGTTGGTTAAGCGTCTGCCTTCGGCTCAGGTCCTGGGATAGAGTTCTGCACTGGACTCCCTGCTCAGCGGGAAGCCTGCCTCTCCCTCTCCCTCCGCTCCTCCACTTTGCTCATTCTCGGTTTCTCTCTCTCTCAAATAAATAAATAAAATCTTTGAGAAAATAAAAGGAAAAAAGTTGAGAGAGAGAGGGAGAGCCAGCAACTTGTTTGGAGCAGTGCCATGCCAGCCCTAGTGACAGAACATGACCACTTGCATTTTTCATATGGTGCATTGCAACAACCCAACCCTGAGTCATGAAATTAAGTTAGTGGATGATGTGTCTTGTATTAAAAAAATGGAAGAGAAAATATCAGTTTACAGCACACAAAGTAAGTATAAGTTGTGTCTTATGAAACTTTTGTTTGCATTATGTATGTTTCAGTTACATGCATTAGGCTGATATGAAATGTGTTTCTCACTGTGGGCTATGGTCAAAAATGTTTGAAAGCCACCAAGTCAATCTTGACAATCCTTTTCATGACTTTCCCAGCTTCCTTTGAAACTAGCAGGGCCATATGACCCACTTCTGGGTGAAGAGACAGGGAAAAGTGTTCTGGGGGTGGGGGCGAAGTCCACTTTTGCTTTCCTGGTAGAAGGAACAGATATCCCATTCACTTGCCATTCTGTCTCAAATGTGGATATCACGTGTAACTTCTGGAGCACTGGCAGCTCTTTTGAGATCATGATAAAACATGTCCATAAGCTAAGGTTGGTGGACCATAAAGATAAAAAGAGTCTGGGTCTTACTAACATCATGGAGCTCTTGTATCATGCCCGCACTGCCTCCTCTAGACTCGTCATGGAAAAAAATAGACCCCTATTTGTTTAAGCCAGAGATTCGTGTTTTCAATGAAGGGCCAGATAGTAAATACTTTGGCCAAGTGGGCAAAATGGTCTGTGTTGCAACTACTTAACTCTGCTGTTGCAGTTTGAAAGTATCCATAGGCCACATGTAGACCAAAGGGCATGGCCGTGGCTCCGATAAATCTATTTACAAAAACAGGTGGGGGGTCACATGTGACCCTAGGCTGTAATTTGTTAACTCTTTTCCTAGATGATCTCGCCCTCTTTATTGACTCTCTGACCTCATCTCCTCCTGCTTGCCCTCCTTCTCTCTGCTCTGGTGATACTCTTTTTCCTGCATAGGCCCATCACACCACAGGGCCTTTGCACTTCCTGTTGCCTCAGCCTGGAAGGCTCTTCCTCCACATGTGCACAGGACATGTTCCTTCACCTTCTTCAGGTCTTTATTCACAAATCACCTTCTCTTCAAGGTCTTTCTTGGTCCCCTAACTAAAATGCTTCTCACCGGCTCGTACATTCTACTCTCTGGCAAGCTGTGTGTTTCACTTCTTTATCATGAGCTCCTCGAGGGAGGAGACTCATTAAGACTGTTTCTGTTGCGTTAGACATTGATTCTGCCTGGAATGAATAGTGTTTAACCAATATCTGGTGTATGATCCCCGCCCCCCCCCTTTCTGCCAGATTCAGGAAAGAAAACAGACTCAGGGAGGTTCAATACCCCATCCAAAGGGACACAGTGAATAAAGTGGTAGAGTCTGGGTTTGCACTCTGGTGGTCTCAGGGTGTCATATTTGTGCCACCAAGGAGTGAGGGTAAAACAACACCTACCTCTGTTGGAAGGTCGGACCTCAGGGGAGCTGAGGCCACACAGAAGTCTCTGCAAGACTTCTCACCGTGGCGCATCGCCCCAGGAGAGGGGGCCGGTGGGAGTCCACTAAGGAATGGGGCATTATCCTGTTCATCTTGGCAGTTTCACTTTTTCTAGCATTCTTGCCTCAGAAAGTCTTTAGAAAAGTCATTATTTTGTGGATGGTACAGACTGACTTGTAAGATCCATAAAAAGCCAAATGGAAACACTCATGATCCAACATTTTTAGTCAAGAAAGAACGACAAGAATGAATTTGTGTTTGAGTTGCAAGGGGTTACACTTAAAGGAGCCTGTGTCTGAAAGAACACACGTGACTTCTTGTGCCAGATAAGGCTGCCACCGGGGATGGGTGTGGGGCTCTGCTTTTGCTCGTGGCTTCTGGGCACCAGTGCCCTGTTCCAAGAAGGCTGAGAAATTACCTTCTTTCCTCCAGCGCTTCGAGAGGCAAGTCATGAGAATGCCAGGGTATAATCACATGTTGTTGGGATGCAATTTAGGTTTCTCTGAGTCTTGAGAAATAGGTTTATATGATTTAACATAAACGCTATTAATAATGGGGATCATTTTCAAGGCCATTCTCTGAAAACAGTACATGGGAGTTTGAGTGAAAATTGCTGATTAACTGCCTGGATGACTTGGTATGATTTTTTTCCCTTGACTGTCTCTGACATAAGATTCAGAACCAGTGACTTTTAAAGCAGTTTTTCAAAGCCTTCATGATTTCGAATGTATATTCTTGAGAAAACAATTGGATGATTGCACTCGACTGAGGTCTGTAAGATCCAGTTTAAACCAAGCAGCTTTTCTTTGCCTTTAATGGGCTCTGTTTTATGAAACCCACCAGCAGGAAGAGGCCACTTAGAGAATGCTTCTTGTACCACTTGCTTTGATGGAATCCTTGGGTAGTGAGGTCATGCCATTGCAAAATGTTGATACAGAAGGATAGTATGTTAATACAGAAGAATTTGCCGTCAGTTTTCAGATGATTTCTCAAATAAGCCACACACCATCTCCCCTTCTTTCCTATGTGAAATGGTTTTCATTGACTCCATTTGTTAGCATGTAAATAATAACTTCAGGTTAATATAGGGAACTCTACAACCCATGCTAGAGGCAGGCTGAGAATGAGAATTTATTTGCCAAATGGACATAAATTTGTGTAATGTATGCCACATAACTGACTTCTTGTTAAACGGACACATACATATACGCACGCATACACACACGCTCATGTGCACTTTCCCTATTACATATTATTTGTCCTTTATGGTTATGTTTTGGAAAAGCTTCATATCCCTTGTCAGAAAACTCTTTAGGGCTTAGGAACAGGGTTTCCTAGGAGGGAGAGAGCTTCCTTTAAAAGGTGAGATAGCTAAAAATTGCTCCTGAAACTTCCTTTTGGGGAAAAATATTGGCTTAGCTCAAGCCCTTTCTCTACTTGGTCTTGAGAAAAGGATGTCACTGTCCCTAAGTCTGCTCTAAAGACATGTGAGGACAAGGATGTCATGAACATCTCTAGGCAGAGAGCATAAAGAGGTCTGGTTTGTAATGGGTCAAAGGTCTTTCCCTTCACCTTTTCTTCCCTGGTTTCCTGACAGTGGCTATATATACATATAAATATGATTTTGGTTCATCCAACAGTACAAATCAGAAGGCTGAAGAAGGGCCATCTTTTCCCTTCCTTAGGCTTTCCCTGCCTTCCCAAGCCTCCCGCAGATCTATGTCACCTCGCCACCCACCCACACTTCACATACCTCGCCACCTTCTACTTGGGCTCTGCTCCTGGCGGATGCTGACAATGTGGGGCTGCCAGAAACTCAATGGTCATGAGTGGACATCATAATGGCCACAAGTTGCTAACATCTCAGAAATAAGGTAAAATAACTATGGCAATGCAAGATGTCTGAATGTATTAATTGTCAATGCAACTCAAATTTCAACAACAGGAAATGACTCTTCACGCTCTTCAGTATTTCGATTCATTTAAGAAATGGCAAGACTGTTGGCTGGACACGGCCTGAAACAGTACAAGGGCAGGAGGGTTTATGGAAGGACAGTTTCTCAAAGTATAACGTCTTACGTAAGGATTTCCCTCTACAGAGAGTTTGGTGTTGCTTGGGAACCAGAATTCCTATGAACAGCCAGATACCGACTGAGATCCAAGGCGGCAAAATAATAAACGATTAAGACCTTCCCTCAAGCCAGGATATTAAACAGCCAAAGGAGGTGGAGGCTTTCCAGATGGAAAAGAAAGGAACCTTGAGAGAGAGAGAGAGAGAGAGCGAGAGCACAGAGCATTTGCGCAAACAAGGGCCATTTGTCCAGTTCCTGGGCTTTGTATTTCAAAGAACATCAGCCTCAGGGCACTCTGGGGAGACTCCCCAGCCGAAGAATGTTGCTGCTGCTGTGTTCTGGAAGGAAGGACAGCCCTCTAGCTCTTCTCCCAAGCATGCAGTTTCTAAGGAATGTGAAACATCCTCAACGGGAAAGGGGTGCGCGGGCCAGACTTGACCCGTTAACCTTGTGTTTAAAAAGATGTTTCAGCGGGGTTGGCCTCACCTCTGAACCTGCCCTCAGGGCCACCTCTGTTTAGTTCTTGGTGTGCCAGTGCTAGCTTTCCCAAGTTCCCTTCCCAGCCTCTGGAACTGTGAACTCGAGATCTGTGTGCCTAAGGCAGGGTTGTGCCCTATTATAAACGTCTTTTTTTGTGTGTCCATTGGGGAATCATCTCTGGCATCTCACGCTGGAAACCCCCTCTCGGCATAATAAACAGGATGTCGACCTTACAGCTGGGACAGAATTAGAGTGATCAGTGTATTTGTCACAGTTCTCCAGAGAAATTGATAGCCAGATAGATAGATAGATATGAGAGAGAGAGAGAAAGAGAGATATTGAGATTTATTTTGGGGAAGTGGCTCACGTAATTGTGGGGGCTGACAGGTCCAAAATCTCTTGGGCAGGCCGGCAAGCTGGAGACTCAGATAAGATTTGATACTGCAGTCTGGAGTCTAGAATCTGCAGGCCAGCACACCGGAAGCGCAGACAGGGGTTCTCCGTTACAATCTTGAGGCAGAATTGCTTCTTCTTGGGAAACCTCTGTCTTTCCTGGAAGGCCTCCAACGGACTGGGTGAGCCCATCCCATTCTGGAAGAAGGTAATCTGTTTTACTGGAAGTCTACTGATTTAAATGTTAATCACATCTCAGCAAACACCTTCACAGCAGCATTTAGACTGGTATTTGACCGTGTAATGGGGTGCCATGGCTTAGCCAAGTGGACACAGAAAACTAACCATCACGATCAGTGAGTTTGGCCAACAGTTTATACTCCATCTTGTCCTTCTCAGGACAGACTCTGTGGCAGATACTCGGCATTCGAAGACTCTTCAGCATGTAACATGCCTTCTTTCCCAGGGATTTCATGTTTTAATGTACCTATGTAATCTGTGGCAATTTTTGAGGAAATTTGCTTCTCTATTGGCCAAATGAGTCCAAATTAGAAGTTGGCAAACATTTTCAGTAAAGGGCCAGAGAGTATCTATTTTCATATTTGTAGACGATACCATTTCTCTTGCCACAACTCAAGCCATAGATAATCTGAAATGAATGGTGTGATTGTGTTCCAATAAAACTTTATTTATAAAAACAGGCAGAGGTCTGCCTGATTTTGTCCATGGGTAAAGATTGAGTTTGGGGTGATATCAGACCTTTTCTCCCTGTGAAACCTGGCAAAAGGGGTGGGGAAACTGCACCCTGGGTTGGGATGCTTTCAGCTGTGAGGAGTAAAAAACTCAATGTGGGTTTTAACATCTCATATAATAAAAAAGTCCAGGAATGGGTAGTTCTCGGGTTAAGTCTAGGCCCCAAAGGCATCTTCAAGGACCAAAGTTCTTCCTACCTCCGTACTCTGTCATCTTCAGCATATCGGTCTAGTTCTCCCTGGTATTTGCAAATGGTTCCTGTATTTCCTGGCAGACATGACCACATTCAATGGAAGAAGAAAAAGGGTGTGCTCCAGTGCAGCTCATTTTAGTAGCAAAGAAGCCTTTTCCAGAAGGTACTGGGCCATCTCCCTCAGCTCCCACTGGCCAGAATGAGGTTGTGAGCATGCTGCTGAGGTTGGACCCTCTGTGACTGGCTGGGCGAAACACATGGTGGCCAAGGGGATGAAGGTCAATTAACCATGAAAATTCAGGCTGTACCAGCAAGCCAGCCATTAGCGGTGTCCCTGGGAACAAGCCCAGCAATGCCTACTGTCACTGCCGAGTCCTAGAAGAAGCCAGCATTGCCTGCGGTAAATCCTGGGTCTGTCAGAAGAGGGGGGCCAAGAGGGAGGGCCAGAGTGGGGGCAAATTGCTGCCGTGTGGTAAGTGAGCAGAGTTTGAAGGGAAAGAAGGAGGCAAACAGTCTGGAGAGTAATCCAGGGGAGCGGGTTTCCTCTGTGAAGTGCCACATAAAAAGCCGGTGGGGGCAGTGGAGGCTCTGGTTAACTGTGAGGGAACCCTGGCTAGACAAAGGGAGCCCCCAAGCCAGAAAAATGGGAAATGAAAATGTCCCCGGAGGAATGAAGAGTCCCCAGGGGACCTGCAGTCAGCAGGCTCTCCTCTCCCTCACCCAGTTGCAAGGAAAGCCTAGGCCAACAAACTCCAGGCTCAGGGGAGAGGCAAGAAGCCTTGGGAGGCTGTGGGGCTGGTGTCTGTCTGCTAACCTCCTGTAGAGCCTCCGGGGGCCTGGAGCACAGCACGCAGGAGCAGCAAGAGGTCTGGGCCCCGAGAAAGAAACTGGAGGGGTAACCCGAGTGTTTAAGCTGTGTTCCTAAGTGTCAAAATGACATTGTCTTAGCTATTCCTTTTTGCATGGGGTGGGGGTGACCCTGCTGAGGCTGGGATTTTTATTCTGGACTTGGAGGCAGGCCATGCAGGAGGGCTGAACACAGCTCCCAGGCTCTGCTGGGCCTAGCTCTGCTCCCGTCCATCAGCCACCAGGGAAATCCAAAAAATGCCAGCACCCACCCTCCCCCGTGTGAGTAGCCCAACGCTGATCAGGTTGGGGTGGGGGTGCAGAAAAGCCCATCCAGCCCTTTCCTTTCCTTTCCTTTCCTTTCCTTTCCTTTCCTTTCCTTTCCTTTCCTTTCCTTTCCTTTCCTTTCTTTCCTTTTTTTTCTTTTCAAGAATATTCAATTGTTTTTTAATGATACATGATAATGGATAATACACAAGCTTCATTCTTATCTATAGTTCTATCTGGTACCATAATTCAATTTAGACACATTGCATAGGATGTGACAACAATCATATTAATAACCAAATAACCTTCACGACTTTGTTTGGATGACAGTATTAACAGTGAACTCCAGGTCACAACACAGTAACCATCACCAAGGTTTCGGAAGACAATGGCTTCTCTGCCCAAGCAGGTCATAAATACATTTTGAATGGAAGTTGGCAGCCCCTGAAGGGATTCTAACTGTTGGGATCATTTGTCAGGACAGCTTCAGAGCAGACTGAGTCTGCGGAGGTGAGGGTGCTTAGAGCTCAGGAGAGAAACCACACCCAGGCATGTGAGCGCAAGGGTGAAAAATGAGGTAAACTGAGTCACAACCAAAGTGGGGAGCTGGTTTTCTGCCTTGATCCACCCGACTCAGTTCTCCCCACTCTCTGACTTTCTTGACCCCTCCCTGTCCCTTGCCTCCTCTCCTTCGATCCCTGGGAAAAATCAGTTTCAGATGACTTGATTGGAAGGGATCTTAGGGTCATCTATCTGGTCCATACTCTTCTCATTCAGAAGATGAGTGGGGAGAGGCCCAGAGGAAGGGGCATGATCAAGGCCATCGCCGTGAGGTCTGTGGCCAGTCTCAGACTTTGGTTTCCTGAGGTCACTGAGAATTCAGACTCCGGAGCCTGAAATGGATGCTGGCTCTACCAAGTCTTAGCTGTATGGCGTGTGCAAGGCACTAAATTCTTCATGCTGTGGCTCCTTGTCTGTAATATGTGATCATAACAGACCCTGTCTTAGACGCTGTGAGGACCACAGGACATGAAACCTACAAAGAACCGAATGCCTGGCATACACTCAGGTCTCAGTTCTCTCAGTCGTTCCATTTATCATTGTCGACGCCACTCTTTGCCTTATACTCTTTCTGCTGCACAGAAATCTCCTTTGTTATGTTTGGAAAATACACCTACAGGCTTCAGACTCTGATGGGCTTGGCCACACTTCCCTTGGCTCAGAATGGACAGTTACGTGCCTGATAATATTCTAGTCCTACTTTTGAAGCTCAACACAGATCCACCTTCATAGATTTCCTTCTGAGTTCATCTCCCATGGCACACTGCGTGCAATTTCATTGTCATGCTTATATCTGCCTCGTGTCAGCCACACTTATGGTCCATCGATGGGATCAGACATCATGCCTAACTCACTCCTTCAGCCCAGCACTTTGCATGGTGCTTGGTTCACCAGTAGGTGCTTAATGAGTATTTGTTGAGTTAAATTGACTTGTGTCTCTAGCAACCTATTTCTTAAGTTTCTGTTGGTGCTGCTGGTTTCAAAGACGGGAGCCGTGTTCCACTCTGGAAAGAGGAACCCAAGACTTCAGGGCTATGAATATCTCAGCGAGCTTCCTGGGAACAGGAAACTGAAGTGATAGCGAGCTGTTGCACCCTCGTCCCACTCAGAGCCATGTGCAGCTTCGCACAGAAGCAGCTGTTTAGGGACAAATGAATCATCACAGGCATGGCCCGTCCACTTTACTTGGTATCTTCTCTTTAAAGGGAAATGTGATTTGAGACTCGCAGAGGCTTTCAATATCTATTAGGTGGTGAACATTCCATCGGAGGGGCTTTTGCACCTGCCCCAGTATATTCCCAGGATACTTCTCCGGTTCTAATGCTCCCCTTTTTCCCAGATCATTGTCCTAAGAGATTATGCAAATTTCCAGAAGCCCGCACTGTACAAAACATTGCACAGCCTATCTTTAGACTCAGAATTGGATTTCCTTTGGGCCTGCTCTGAGGTCTGGGCAAATGTTCCCTGTTAAACGTGCACAGCTGGGTGTCTCTCCCTGATGGAACCGGCAGGACTTTTGGAGATGACCTAATTCCCTTGGGCCCCAAATCTCAGCAGAGCCCCATGAGAATATACTCGTGGCCTCCTGGAAGCTCCTTTCTATGAAGCTGTTTTCACCCTTGTCATAATATGAAATTGGAAGTATGATGTTTCACTTAAATGAAACTTGGCTTCTCCAAATTCCCCTTCTCTTCTGTGCAAAGGTCTTGACTTATCAGTTCTTCCTTCTTCTCAGAACAATGATAAGATAACCAGCCAGGGAGATCCCATGGGAGCAGCCCCTATCCAGCCAGTGGGGACAGTCCCTCCGTGTCTCCCAAGAGCCTTACGTTGCCTTCCCTCTCCGGGTGATCAAAGAACTGACTCTCCACCTGCCGGCCAGCAGCTGTCAGGACTCTGGCTGAGCCCAGAGATTTGAGAGGAAGATTCAGGCTGGATGACTGACCAGTTTACAGAGAAAGCTTGAAATTTTGTGTAGGCAGGAATGGAGCAAGAGGTTTTCCCATTTGGATTTATTAATGAGTATGTTTCCTCTGAGAGATTAGTAAGGAGTGGGATTGCATAGGACCCCAGGATTTCCTAGGATAAGCATGTCATTGGCAAGGGATAGCTCTAGGCTGAGCTGAAAGGAGTAGGTGGGACTGGCAGCCCACAGAGAGAGCTGCCTCCCAGCAGAGTTGACTAAGGAGGGAGCAGAGGATACCAGAGCCCCTGCAGGCACCCACGTTCCAGAAAAGGAGCATTCAAGGGGGACCAGGCAGCTGATGTTTACTGAGTCCTTGCCAGCTACCAGCTAATTCTTGGAAGTAGGTGCTATTATCATCCCCTCTTTACTAATGGGGAAGTAAGAGGCTCAGAGGGGGTTATATGAACTCTGGCCACATAGCTGGTGAAAAGCAGACCCAGGGTTCAAGCCCAGGTCCTGTGCCCTTGATGGTCAACGTTCTCATCAGTGCACAACCTTTCTTCAAGGTATGGCAGAAAAAAGTCAGGAGCGAGGCTTCTGGCAGCTTGAGGAGTTCAGGGGAGACTCTCCCCTATGAAACAACCACTTAACTAGAGAAAATTGTAAATATCAATTATTTAAAATCTCTGGAAATTGTCTTAAAAGCTTATAGCAAATGGAGAAACATTCATTTAAGAATATCTACTAAATCTTGGTGAGAACAGGGAGGGTCATGGCATTTGAACCATGACCTGCTCCCTTCTCCCCTCTCAGCTCCATCTCATGGAAAATCCACGCCGGTACTCTACCCTGGGCGGGTATGGCCGATAACACAAGCCATACCTCTCCCTCTGATTCCCAGTCTAGGTTACAGTTTTGCCCCCAAAGGGGCAAGATGCTGGTGTTTCTCATCTTCACAGCCCTGTGTTGCAGAAGTTCTATCCTGAGGAGGCACCACTAAGATGACCCAGGCTCCCTTCTTCCATGGAGCCCCCACTCCCATAGCAGAAAGGCTGCTGCAGGTATAGTGGACTGAGAACACTGGGACCAACTGCCACACCCGACTCACTCCCAGGATGGAAGCTCCACGCTGGGAGAGGTAAACTGAGAGTACTGGGGCTGTCTCATCTCAGCACCTACTTGTAGAACAGGGTGTCACTCCGGGGAAACAGATATCTGTCCCCATCTCTGGCTCCTGAGCAGTGGTACAGATGTTCTATCCAGGGAGAAAGCAGACAGTAAGGATGAAGAACTCACAGCTCTGTCTCAGGGGACAGATTTTATTTAGAACAGAATGGGGAGAATTCCATGCATGGGGGGAGGGGAGCAATTGAAAATAATGGCCTTCTTGGTAGAGAGCAATTTAAAGGATGCTCATTACTCCACGGCATTAGCAGCAACAAGCAAAAGAGAGGAACAGCTAGGAGTTTGCTAGAGAATTGGGTAAAGAGACAGCCAGGAAGAGCCTTCTTGGGATCTCAGTCAGTTCTGGGAGTCAGGAAGGCTGTGTGTAGTTCTTAGGCTGCTCCTACTCACAGGATCATCGGGGGGTGGGGCAGACTTGAAATCACTCCCCCGTTCACACCCAGATCCATCAACAAATGGTAGATGCCGCACTGGCACGAGAGGCTTAAGCACCAAATGCTGGGCTAGTAGCAACTCCTAGAAAACCAGGCTCACAAATATAGTCACACATATGCCTGATAGCCTGGCACACAGCTTTGTGTGTCCAAACGTGTACCCTTTCAGGAGTGGTTGGGGAGGAAACATCCAAGCTACTGTTTCCTGGCTAAATGTGGGGGAAAATGTAAATTTCTAGAACTGTGATAGAAGTCTCCAAGTCACACACGCGCACGCGCACGCGCACGCACACACACACACACACACACACACTGGTGAAAGGTAAGTATCTAACTGGTCAAAGGCACTTAAGCACATCTTTTGACCAATAAATGGCTTATGCTGACCCAGGCGAGACTCCTAGGGAAGGTGGCTAAAAAATCAAACACAAGGAAAAGAAAATCTGAGCAGGGACCTAAGAGGCTGAACACTGAGGGAAAATGGATTGACTTCACAGAATTAGCCCAGCCAAGTTAGTAGACAAACAATGACAAGAGATAAACAAATGAAAAAAACAAAAACGATAGACTCAGGCAGGAAGGAGGAGAACCAGTTTCCAGGATAGTTATCGTATATTATCTAAAATGTCCCGTTGTTAAGAAAATCACACCATGCACATGTGATACACAGGGGGAGAAAGAGGGCAATAGACACAGTGTTTGAGGGGGTCCAGAAGTGGGACTTGGTGACAAAGACTTCCAGGCAGCTATTATAAATATGTTTAAAGGAAAACATGGAAACAATTGAAATCGTACCAAGTGTGTTTTCCAACACAATGAAATTGAAATTGAATTAGATTATGTGTAAATTAAATAACATACTCCTAAAGGGCCAGTGGGCCAAAGAGGAAATCAAAGGAAAATAGAAAATACTTTCAGATGAGTAAAAACAAAAACTCCACATATTAAATCATACAGGACTCAGCTAGAGCAGCGCTCGGAGACAAATGTATAGCTGTGAATGTATACATTAAAAAATAAGAAATACCTCTATCAACAACCTAACTTCTACTTGAAAAATACAGAAGAGCAAACTAAAAGCAAAATTAGCCTAAGGAAACAAAGTTGAAAGATTAGAACAGAAATACATGAAATAGAGAATAGAAAACCATAAAGAAAAATCAATGAAACCAAATGTTGGGTTTTTTTTAGAAGTTCAAAAAAATTGACAATCCTTTAGCTAGAATGACCAAGCAAAACAGCGAGAAGACTCAAATTACAGAAATGAAAGGGACTATAATGTAATATTACGAACAACATGATGCTGACAAATTAGAGAACTTGGATGAAATTCCTAACAAGGTGACAGATGTGTCAATTAACTTGACGGTGGAACTAATTTTACAATGGATATGTAAATTAAGTCATCACATTGTACACTTAAATATATGTAATTTTATTTGTCAATTGTACCTCAAAAAAGCTGAGAAAAAAAGGAAAACCATTCCAGTTACAAAAGCATGAAAAAAAATAAAATATTTAGGAATAATTTTAACAAAGAAGGGTAAAGCTTGCACATAACATTGAAAGAGATTGAAGACGATAAATAAATGGAAAGGCACCATATATTGAGTTGGAAGAATTAACATTATGAAGATGGGAATGCTCTCAAAATTGGTCTACAGAGCCCATGAAATCCCTATCAAAATCCCAGCTGGCTTTTTCTTCCTTCCTTTCTTTCTTTCTTTTTTTTTTTTTGCAAAAATTGACAAGCTGATCTTAAAATTCATATGGAAATATGAGGGACCTTAAATAGCCAAACCATCTTGAAAAAGAATAAAGTTGGGGACTCACACTTCCTAGTTTCGAAACACACTTACTACGAAGTTACAGTGATCTGAACTGTGGTAAAGTCAGAAGGACTGATACACAGATCAACGGAATAGAATTACAAGTGCAGAAATTTTTGGTCTATAAATTTTCAACAAAGGTGCCAAGACAATTTAATTCAACAAATGGTGTTGGGACAACTGGATATTCACAAGTAAAAGAATTAAGTTAGACTCCACATCACACCACGCACAAAAATTACCCCCAAACTGATATTTCTAAGTTTAAGGACCCAAACTATAAAACTCTTAGAGGAAAATATGGGAATAAACCATGACCTTTGGTTAAGCAATGGCCTTTTAGATTTGGCCACAAAAGAATAAGCAACAAAAGAACAGAAATAGATAAATTGGACCTCACCAAAATTAAACCCTTTGTGTTTCAAAGGAAACTATCAAGAAAGTGAAAAGGCGACCCACAGAATGGAAGAATATATTTGTAAATCATTTATCTGGTAGGGTCTAGTGTCTGGAATGTGTAAGAAATTCTTACGACTCAAAATTGAAAGACAACCAAATTTAAAAAAGGAGAAGCGTTTGAGTAGGCACGTCTCAAAGAAGATACTCAAATAATCAATAATAACATGAAAAGATGCTCAACCCCATGAGTCATTGGGAAATGCATATCAAAACCACAATGAATGGATGACTATAATAAAAAAGACAGACAGTAACAAATGTTGGGGAGAATGTGGAGAAATCAGAACCCTCATACACTGTATGGCAATGTAAAATGATGCAGCACCTTTGGAAAACAGGTTGGCAGTTTTGCAAGAAGTTAAACGTTGAGTTACTGTTTGACCCAGCAATTCAACCCCTAGGCGTATGTCTAAGAGAAATGAAAATATATATCCACGCCAAAACATGAAAGTTCCTAGCAGCATTGTTCATGACAGGCACAAAGTGTAAACAATCCAAGTGTCCATCAACAGATGAATAGATAAACACGATGTGACATACACATAGAATGGAGTATTATTCAGCCACAAAAAGGAGTAACACAAGGATACATGTGACAACATGGATGAACCTTAAAAATATTATGTTAACTGAACAAAGCAAGTAACAAAAAGGCCACATATTATATGATTCCATTTATATGAAATGTTCAGAATAGGAATATCTATAAAGACAGAAAGGGGATTAGTGGTTGCTTTGAGTGGGGTTGGGGTAGTGATCGCTAATGGGTACCAGGTTTTTTTGGGGGGGGTGATGAAAATATTGTGAACTTAGATTGTGGTGAACTTGATTATGAATATACTAAAACCCATTTAATTGTACACTTTAAATTGGTGAATTTTATGGTGTGTGGATTATATCTCAATAAATATATTTTTAAAACTAAGAGAAAAGAAAAGAAAAGAAAAGATAAAAGAAAAGAAAAACTTCCCTTAAGGTTGATGGGGGACAGAGAGGACATACTGGATGGCCCCCAGGGCCTGGCTTTTCGTGATCGAGGGTCCACTGGGGCTCTCTGTGTAAGCTGGAAGGCGGTGGCTACACTCTGCCCAGACTTAAGCCCTGGAATCTGGAGGGAAGAAAGGAGCTCTTGGACCTGCACTGACCTTGCTGCCGAGACATATTTTGGTGGTGTTTCCTCAGTGCTTCCTTACTTTGGGACCTCCTCGCAGTGCACCCACACACAGCATGAGGCCCCACGGTGATGGGCACGTGCACTCACACCCACCTGGGTAATCTGAACAGCACTTTCCCCATCCTTCTCGGTTAAGTCATTGCACCAATCCTGAGAGCAGTGCTGTTATTCCCACGTAATAGGGGAGCCTGAGACCAGAGAGGTGGAGAAGGTTGGCCAAGGCCAATCAGCATGTTAGGAGCAGTGCCAATGATCCCAGCCCAATGCTGTGTCTACGTCCCATCGCTCTGTTCCACGTCTATGCAACGTCTGCTCACTTTCTGCTGAGAAAGGGAAAAGGACAGGATAGGCTCAGCCCTTCTGGTCTGTGTTTCTCCTCAGGGATAAGGGTCATCACCACATCTTTATAGAGATAACGGTGCATAGGGATGTGGCTGTAGAGTGTCTCGGGCCGGGGATCAAATGGGGACACTTGGTGCTCACCTGCTGATCAGGACGTGCCACTTTCCTGTCTGCCCTACCGACAGAGGTGCAGGCTCCAGGCTGTTTAATGATCCCATCCCAGCTTTGCTGCGGCCGTTGTTGGCAGCAATAGCGTGTTTGAGAGCTTTACTTTGTAAGCTGGGGAAGATCATAACAGTCCGAACCTCTAAAGCAAAGCCAGCAAACTCTTGCTTAACTGATGATGGGCACCCGGAAGCCCGACGTCTCAGGAGGGCAGGCACATCGTATCACCTGGAACTGCCAACAGGTGCCTCCCCTCTAAGACCCATCCCAAACAATGCTCTACTCCTCAGGTTGACAGAAGTGTTTATTAAACACCTCTGATAACACACTTCGGTATTTGCTTCTTGTGACCTGGTCAGCTGTCTCCACTCTGCTGGCTTGGGTTCTGAGAACAGAATGGAAGCATTGAGTTCCCCAGAAACCTGCCATGCCTGTGCCCATCACAGTGCCCTTCTGCATGTGACAGGTGCAGGGCCCCTGGCTCCTCTCCACGTGGGCTTCTTCTGTGCACAGGGGGCCTGCCTGGGATGCCTGGCCCATTAGGAATTGGGTGCGTTCCCGTCTACCAACACCCACATCGTGTTCTCCACTCTCCCCTGACGGTGGGCCCTCAGACTCTGAAGCCCTTCCTTGGTGACGGCTCACCAGCTCCATAGCTTCCGTCATCGACTGCTCACGGGGACATATTTATTTGTTTGTTCTCACTTGGTTTTACAGGAGAACTGGGTTATCACGGAAAGAGGGCTGCTCATTTGGGATACCTGTTGGAGTTAGGCCCCAGACTGATCATCTGGGGGGTCCTGAGTCCCACACATTTGCAAAGTAACTCCCAGGGGATGTTGAAAAGTGTACAAGAATGAACACATTTCTTCTCTAGACCTTAAAGCATGTGCTCTAAGGTTGCTCTGCAGAACCGGGTGCTTGCACACACACACACTCACACTCACACACACACACTCTCACACACACTCACACTCACACACGCACACACACTCACACACGCGCGCGCACACACACACACACACGCACACACAATGCACCCACACACTGGGAAACAATAAAACTGTCTCTTCACATTGCCTGTTCATTGAGATTGCCTGTGAAGAATCACTTGTCTGCTCTTCCTTGCAACAATCCCACGGACCAGAGGACACTTTTTAGAAACAAATACCATTTTGCAAATCTTTTAAGGAATATCTGATTGAAATTTCTTTGCTCGTTGTAGGCTAACTGTCACTTCCCTAGCCAAGCTAGCAGCCTGTCCACTTTCCTCCTATCCCTCCTCTTTCCCTCCTCTTCCCTCCCTTACATTTAAAACAAATGCATATGTATCACCTATTCTACCACCGGGCTGCTGAGCATGGCCGAGCTGCTTGCTTCTCTGTGCTGTGTGTCTGGGGAGCACCGCCTCCCTGGTCCCCCCCGCCTCCCTGGTCCCCCCCCCCCCGCCCCACACACTGTAGGCGCTGTGTGCGGGGACACGCGCTGTTGAATCCTTGTTGCCTTCCAAGATCTTTTGGTTGACGTCATCGGGAAAGTTCATGTGGTGGGGATGCGGGAAGTCCTCAGTGATGCTTCTGGAATGAGGCTGGCTTTCCCCGCAGTAAACACAAAGCAGCATTGTTTCCTGAAGGGCTCCGTAACTCCGGCTGCCCAGCGCCAGCCCCAGAGCACGCAGAGAATGCGGCCCACGGCTCCTGCTGCTCCCGGCCTGAGGGCTCACTGCCTCGCCTTCCCCACATGGGGAGCAATCTCACCTGGGGGAGCGGGATGTAGGGCTACCTGCAACGCCTGCCGTGGAGATGCTCAAGTGGCCAACACATCCTTGGGCCTTCGGAGCTGGATTGCTGCATCAGAGATGGGATGGACCATGAGTCCTTGCTGAGGGCTGGGCCCTCATGTCGGGAGCAAGAGAAGCCCATTGGCTTCTGGGCTGAAGCAACTGTATGTGAGATGGGACTGATGGTCTCTTTTGGGGAGAGCGCAAGGATTTCCCCGCTCCGTGTCCAGGAAGGAGGAACGTCTGCCGGCTTGAGGCAGCATGAGCTCCACCTGTGCCTTCCTCAAGGCCTCTGCAGGATCTCGATGGCCCAGCAGCTTAGCTACCATGGGGATGTCTGGTCACCCCTTGAAGCCCTAATCCGCGAAGCCCCCACACTCCCTGGAGCGGCCTCAAACATCAGGAAACTCCAGGCAGGGCCGTCAATCTCTGCAGACCCTTTTCTGAGTATCCCCCAGGCTGGAACAAGCCATCAGAATAGGTTGGTGTCTGTGAGAGCAGACAGGAAGATAGGGGCTGGTGGGGGAGGGATGATGGGGGTGGTGTCAGAGGTGGTCTCCTCTGGCTCGCTGTCCCCGTCATCTGCATCTTCAGTGAGAGATGGGATGATTCTGACCATACTGTCTTCAAAGTGCACCTGCTTCTTCTTGACCAGCGAGTCAGCTGGCTCGAGAGTCAGCCCCGTCAGGGTGTCTGGGCCCTGGGGGGCATTGGGCTTCTTGGTCCCCTTCAGGATGCTCTTCATGTGGATGAAGAGGGAGCCGGTCCCCTCCTTGAAGGC
The DNA here is from genome assembly GCF_002007445.2 of Ailuropoda melanoleuca. Lineage (NCBI taxonomy): Eukaryota > Metazoa > Chordata > Mammalia > Carnivora > Ursidae > Ailuropoda > Ailuropoda melanoleuca. The sequence continues at coordinate 91,101,368 of NC_048223.1, forward strand.
CCCGTGGAAGGTGTAGGTTTGCTCGGTGTCCCCGGAGCCGGTGGTGCTCACAGCACTGCTGGAGGGGTCCGTGTACTGCTCTGGGGGAGCCGGCACCTCGGGGTCGGCTTTGCTCTTCTTCCGTTTGCTCAACAGGAAGTAAGCCAGGGCAGTGATGATGAGCATGGAGCCTGGAAGGGATGCGGGAGGTCAGGATGCTGGGCGTGTGCTGGGGAACAGCCAGAGGCTGTCTGAGCCCGCTCTTCCAAAGGGCCACCGTGGCAAGCTCAGGCCCTCTGGGCTCCAGCCTGTGCATCGTATCATCCTCATACACCCACTTCAGATTCAGGGGGCTGGCCTGGTGTGTGGCTGAGGGATGTCAGTGGGGCCAGTGCTGTGCTGGGTCTCACCCTGCTTGGCAGCCCGACGACCCTGGGCCTGAGGCCCCCTGCCTATTGACAGCCGACGCTGGTCCACCTGCCTGGCCTCTTATCACCATGCTTGGCCGCCCTGTTAGGACCGCGTGCGGGGAGGCACCTGCCATGGCTGCAGTGGGCCTGCACCCTGTTTTGGATACTGGGCTCCAACTGCTGAACTGGGCTTCCTTCCCTTCCCAGAAGTGGGGAGATGCTCCTTCCGCAGCCTCCCCAGTAAACATGGAGGAAAGTGTAAATCCTACTGGGTGGGGTTGGCCTAGCATGGGTCCCCGTCTTGGGTGTACCTCCCCCCCCCCCCCAGCCCCCCCCCCCCCCCAGTCTCCAGGCCAGGGGTCCCTCTGTCTCAGGCTGAGATTGCTGCTCTGGGTCTCCTGCCAGGAGACACACTCTATCCAGAGGAAGCCTCTGGGTGTCTCTCGCTCTCCAAGGAGTGGGAGGTTGTGGCTCGCTCTGGCCTCGGCAATGCTGAATCCTCTGGAGTCCACCAAGGGCCATACAGAGTGGCCCTGAGATGCTACGACAGGTACATTTAAAGAAACCACCGGAAGGGAGAGGAGGCTCTGCCTTTCCACTTTGTTTCCCTGCGCAGTCTACTTCCGGCATTTTCGGCGGCTCATGAGGAGGGACACAGCTAGGGAGCCGGGAAGAGGAGGGCTCTAGCAGAAGAGGTCATGGGCAAAACCCAGGGGTGGGAGCTCTGAGTCTTGGCTTCTAGCTGAGTAGCACCGTGTGTGAGTTGGAGGGGAAGATGTGGAGGCTTTGAGGGTCTGCCAGGGGTCCCACCATGGCATGCCTTCCAAACCAGGCTGAGGAGTTTGGACCTGAATGGGTAGGCACGGGGGAGATATGGAAGGGTTTGGACGGAGAAGTGACCATCTCATACCCTCTGAAGGCTCAGACCACACATAGGCATTAGAGGAAATTCTCTGTGTGTGCAGCCATTAGACCTACATGACAGGACATTCCTGCCACTTGATCAGCATGACAGATGCCTGACTCTTCCTTGTCCCCATGATCTAGGCCAGAGAAGTCCGTGGGGCCAGTGGGGGCCCTGGAGCCAGTGTCACCGAGGCCTGCGAGAGGGGGATTCAGCCCCTCCTACTCAGAGCCCACCTGTGGTGGGGGCTCCCTGCCTCCACTGACTCTTGGAGCTCCTACCTGGGATGGTCACGTGCCAGACCAGGACAGGGTGGAGAAAGCAGGCCACAGACAGCAACATGTAGGCCAGGAACTTCTGGAAGCAGCCCAACCAGCGGGCTTTCTCCCTTGCTCTGTAGGCCAGGGACTCTGGTCGACATCTGCCAGGAGGAAGTCCAGGATTAGCAGGAAACAGGAAACAACCCAGAAAAGCCCCAGAACATGGAAAGCTATTGGAGGCTGGGATCAGGTCCTGCTGTGCCCATTTCTATTTAGTGGCCTCTGGCTAAACTCTCCCCAGGGGCTGGAGTCCTCATTATGGGTTCCACAGTTAGGGGTCTTGCCTGAATCATTCTAGAGGGCCCTCAATTTTTCTGAAAGGCGGCCTGGCCCTATCTTTCTGTCAAGGGTGATGGGAGCTGAATGATACCAGGATTCAGCAAAGTCAGGGGGAAGGAGAACAGGAGACTCAGGGGCCTTTTGGGAGGTCCCTAGGGGAGTGGAGAAGGAAACAGCTGGGACAGCTGTGTAGACTGTGCACTGTGCAAGCTGAAGGCCACCTGAGTGAACAGGCCGGAATCCAGCTCCACCTTGGTCACAGAGCCTCGCCTAGGCATGAGATGGCAGCAGCCCAGAGGGGCTTCTTTTTAAACTGGCTCGCGGGGACCCCACAGGGGCCTGGCGGAGGCCTGATGCCGAGCGGGTTTCCTCAGCGGTGTTGCCTCTGAGTTTCAAAGGAGGAAAGGGCTTGCCTTTAGGTTCATCTCCTTCATCGTCTGCATTGGTCTGGAGCAGGTCTGTGCAGGCTAGTTTGGGACAGTGGCAGGGCTGGAGGATGATGCTGGTCCGGAGCACAGCCCTCCTCCCGCACACCATAGCCATGGCTCATTGGTGCCCTCTGGTGGACACTGTTTTGTGACCAGACCCTGGCTGGGAGAGGAGGGAGTCCGGAGCCCGGTGAAATGCCCCTTTGGATTCAGGGCTCCTTCCTCTCCTGTCCCAGAGAAGTTGCAAAGATCCCTTGGCAGTGCCACTCATCAGAAAGGAGGAAGCCTGTTGCCTCAGGGCTGGTTACCTTGGGAGGCAGCTGATGGCCTTGCAAGGCCCCGGAATAGCAGGATTTGAGGCCTGGCTCGTTCCCTGACTACCTAGAGATGCAACTGTCGAGGTTCTGAGAGCTGTGTTCCAGGGACTTCCCTTGGCCACACTGATGACAGCTTCTGTGAACTGAGCGCTGCCAGACAGCAAGTATGGGCCTCCGTGGCTTCCCAAGATCCTTGTAGCCCCTGACTTGTGCCTGGGTCCTAACAAGAAAAAGAGCCAGTTCTCAAATCTAGCTCGGCTTACTCCAAGACCATCTGGACTTCCGCAGGGTCCTCACCTCTCCATGGGTGCCTTGGATGGCGGGTGCTGCTATGGGCTGTTCTTGGAGGGGGGGATGGACTCTCCCGGGGCTTCTGGGTGGGAACAGACCCTGTGCGGATGCTTCACTCACTCCCCTGGTTGGGAGCAGAGAAAGGGGACCACTGGTCCTGCAGGACTGAGCCCATGTCTGGGCAGAGGCTGGCTGCACCGTGGTGGGGAAGCTATCCGAAGCTACTTCAGGAGCAGGACATCACCTGGGCTATGGCCTTACAGGTGGAGGGATCTGGGGGTGTCTGGGGCCCCGAGGTGGTGGAAGGGCTGCTCTGGAGGCTACTTACCGGAAGCAGATGGCCAGCAGCTGAGCCGCAAAGTAGGCCCCTTCACACACGGAGAGGACAGCGCCTACAAACCTGTGGTGGAGACAGGGAAGGTTGGTCTGGTGCCATCGGATCTGCCCTTCGCTCTCCCAGAGCCTGCTTTCTCACAGCATCCGGGGCTCCTGGCCATCTCCAGCCAGCAGACTGACCAGGAGTTTCCTGGCCTGATGTTGCCACCCAGCCAGCATCTGCCGGGAGCTGCGTCCAGGCCAGGGCTATGCTGGGTGGGGCCTCAGTGGAGGGGTGCGAGCCGGGGTCCAGATATGGGTGACGGAGTATAGGCCAGCAGGGGAGGCTGCCTTGACCCCGGTCCCTGTGTGACCACTGACAGTCACATCCTTATAGCTACTGTCACACTAGCATAACAGCCACTGTCGGTGGTGTGAACCTGAAGGCTGGATCTCTTCCAGACTCCTTTCCTTCTCCCTCTTTTGCCACTGTCCAAACAGTCTGAGTTTGGGCACTGCCCCCTGCCCTCCCCTCTCCCTCTCCTGCTCCTCCACTCTGTCCCCACGGGCTGCCCTGAGGGCTCCTACTGCCACCTAAATGTAGCCGTAGTCTTCCCAATCCAGATTGCTTCAAAAGCTCCTCACGTTCCAAGTGTGGTCCAGGGAACTTCCAACCAGAATCTTCTGGGATATATGTGAAATCATAGATTGCTGAGCCAGCCTCAGACTTTACATATCAGAATCTTCGGGAATGGAACTTACATGTTTTATTGGAGGGTCTTATCGGCCTATAAAATTGAAATTTCTTAGCATGCCTTTAAAGCCTTACATGAACATTCACAGTCCTCTGACTACACAGGAAACTACCAGGTGCCACAGGGCCTTTGCCCAAGCTAGCCCCTGTTGAAAGGACTCCTCTTTCCTCCTTTTGTCTGTCTTGTGACCTCTTGCTTCTCCCTGTTTTACTGTGTGACCTGGGCTACCACTCTGTAAATTCCCTTTGTCAGTTCCCTCCTTAATTCTTCCCCGCAGCCCAGGCCCACTCTGGGAATAGCTTATTGTGAAGTGCTCCATGGACATCGCTGGAGTGAATGAATGAGTGAAAGGAGGTGCTACCTCACGGGGGAAGGTGGCTTGGGGCCACAGTTTCCTCAGGGACCTGGGTCTTGCCCCCACTACTCAACGGCTGTGTGCTTAGAGGCAAGGGGCTGGACCTTTCTGTGCTTCAGCGCCCTCGTCTGTAAACCGACAGTAATGACAGTGCTTCAACAATAAAATTGTCATAAGGACTGAAGGAGCTGATATTTGTAAAGCCCTTCAAATGTGGCACAGAGTGTTCACTATATAAATATTGTAATATTGTTAGTTATTATCATTTTTTCTGTCTCTCTCCATGAGCATTTAGTACTTAATCCCTGTTTTCTCCTACTCTCCCTGTCTCCCAGTATCTCCCTAGCCCCTACTCCTCAGCTTTTAAATTGGATAACCAACATTTATATAACGAGCCATGTGCCAAGCGTGTTCTAAGGGCTTTACCAATATCAATTCGTTTAGTCCTTCTAACAATTTTATAATTGAAGCACTGTAATAACCCTCAGCCTACGGCTAAGAGCATCGGGGCACAGAAAGGTCAAGCTCCTTGCTGTGGTCCCACAGCAGACCAGTAGCGAGGGCAAGATTTGAACCCAGCCCTCAGACTCCAGAGCCTGTGTTCCTAGCAAGCACCCCAGCGTGCGTGCTTTGCAGAACAAGCGTCATTGCCTTTTTCTACATCCTGGGATGGGGGACAAGGAGGAAACTGAGGCTCGGGCAGCAGAGTGACTCGCCAGGTGTCCTGTCTGCTGCCATAGAGGCTGTGCTTCTTGGGGTCAGGAAGGTCTGGTCACTCAGGCGGGGCAGCGAATCCACGCCGAGAGCCCTGCCGTGGTAGCAGGATCCCACAAACCAAGGCCTCTTCCCTGGGTGCCACACCGGCCACGCAGACCCTTCAGCCAATGGTGTGGCTGCTGTTTGTGGGTGAGTGTGAGGAAGGCGGTGAGGGGCCTCACGGGAAGGAAGGAGAAAGATGCGAGAGGAAGCTGGTGTGCAGAGAAGTGGAGAAGAACAAGGAGAAAGCCAATGATAGCTCAGTGCCTACGGGAGCCTGCTCTGGGCCTCGGCCAGTGCCAGGTCCCTTGGGACCCAGGGGAGGAAGTGACAGTGTCACAGGGGTGTGCTACCATCGACCAAGGCTCTGAGTGTGAGGGCACACAGAGGCAGGAGTCTGAGATCTGTAGGGGAGACAGTGTGTGTGCAGCGAGGGCTGCGGAGGGGGAGGAGGAGGGGGGGTGGGGCGTTGCGATGGTCCCTGAGGGGTGAGTGAGGGTGAGTGCAGGGGGGATGGGAGGGCGGGCAGTGGCTCCCATCCCCTGGGGCTGTGGAGCAGAGCTTGGTGGAGAACACAAACTAGTTTACAGCGAGGGGCGGGGGGAGGGGACTTGAGGCTGGAAATAATATCTTCTAGGACAGGACCACAGAGTGACCAGAGGGGCACATGTCTCCTAGGGACAGGGACAGAGCAGTCCGGAAGGGGTAGGGTTCTGGGCAGAATGCAGTTTGCATTAACTGGCTATGGAGCTGACCTGTTACAGTTGGACTCTTACTTGAAGTGATGTTTGTGGATAAACGAGGCAGAGAGAGAGGAAGAGAGGAGGAAGGCCAGTCTGGCTTCTGGATTCCGGGGAGACAGTGTGCGGCGGCCAGGGACAGGCTCAGTAAGGCATGCAGGGAGTTGGAGTGAAGAGAAGTCACTTGCAGGCAGCGGGGCTCCGGGCTCCGGGCAGGCTTCCCAGGGCAGAATGCCAGGAAGGAATATTGGGCTTTGGGAACATAGAGCTTGGGGGGGGGGAGGGGAGGGGCGGGGGGTAAGTCACCCCGGGGGGCTCAACGGGGTGAGCAAGAGCTCGGAGGTGAGGTGATGTAGGTGAGTGTGAGAAAGAGTCTGAAGCTCCGGAGGTGTAAATTGAGTGACAAGAGAGATGGCAGAGGAGTACGGCCTGGAGGCCGTGGCAGTGGCCGAAGGTTCCGGAAAGGCCCTCTGTTTCTAGGTGGCTAATTTTGCGGCAGAGTGGAAATAGGTTAAGGATGGTTGGGACACGGTGGATGTGATCTATGTAGCAAATCGAAGAGCTGCCCTGGGCAGTGAGGCAGGGAGGAGGGTGGACGTGGACGGGGAGGAGGCAGCCTGGTGACCCCCGCAGACCAAAGCACAGGGGTGCTGCGTCCCTCAGGACGGGGCTGCTGAGAAGCCACTTGGTCAGAGCTGGCGGGGACCCCATGCCATCCTCCCTCTTCAGGCCACCACTGCACAGTGATGTCCTTTCTGCCGGCAGGCATTTGTGGAGGCAGCTGGCAGGGAAGAGAGGGCAGAGGCTAGGGAACTAAACGGACCCGGGCCCGAGTCTGGGCCCTGCTGCCCGTGTTTGTTGACGCGGGCTGGGCTGCTTACTCCCTCTGAATCTTCCACCCTGAAAAATTAGGACTGTATGCCCTTCTCCGGTGCTATCAGAGCTAAAGGACACAGCCTAAATAAAACGTTTTTCTGTGCTTGGCATGTAGAAGGCTTAAATATATAGTCTTTGGAGCTGATTCCGCTCTCTCTAAAACAAGCTCAGTTCATGTTCGCTGAACAAAGGGACGACTGAAAAGATGGATGGGTGGAGAGATGGCTGGCTGGCTGGGTGGATGGACAGACAGGTGGATGGATGGATGGGAGGATGGATGGATGGGAGGATGGGTGTGCAGGTGGATGGCTGGCAGGATAATTGTTTGATTTATGGGGTGATCTGACCAAAACCCTGCTCAAACCAGAGAATATCCTAGAAGCCCTCTCTACTTCGTCCACCTGTGGGATGAGATGGAGTTAGGGGAAAGGGGTGGGGGCTGCGCTGTGTTAGTCGACAGACTCAGAGCAGAGCAGGCAGGCAGGGAAGGGCACATGCACACATACTCACAGCAAATAGAAAGCCAGGCTTTTGAACTGCCCCTGGAGGAAGGTCTCAGTGCCCACGCCGATCAACACTAAGAGGGGAAGAGGAGAGGGGAGATTGGGCCCGGCTGCTCCAACCTCATGGCGGCCCCGTGGGTGGTTCCCGGCTGCGGAGTGAGCCTTCTCCCCGGGGACTGAGAGCCAGGGTAGGCTCTTCTCCATGTGGCACGGGGATTGCTGGCTGGGAAAATACAAGCGAGCAGGGAGCCTTCTGGATCCGTCTCTGGAAACCAGAGGGGTTTTAGGCAGAACCCCAGAGGTCTTTTACGCCAGCCCCCAGAGCACAGGTGCCTTCCCTTCTCTGCCCACATTGGTCATGCCACCACGCCTCGTGCCCCCAGAGACAGCTGATGCTCACAGGCCACCAGCCTCTCTGCTCCACAGCTGTCCTCCGCATGTCATGGCCTCAAGGGGCCTCACTGTCCTGCAGGCCATAGCCGTATGTGCCGTGTTGTCTGGGTTCAGTGCTTGGCTGTGGGCGGGACCTCCCCAACCCCTGTTCCCTTGCCCAGATCACTGTTCTAGCTGTTTCTGTGACTGCGTGTTCACTTGCTGGTTTGGTGGCTGTATCACATCCTCCTGGCTCCTGGCTTTGGACCCAGTGCTGGTTAAGCTCCTGAGGGTTTGCTCGGGCACAAGAAGCTGATCAGCCTCGTCCCTCCTCTCGCTGCTTCTTGGCAGTTGGTGTTTGTGCTCAAGAGCCTGACCTTCTATTTGTCGAGGGTGAATATTGTCTTGGACCCAGCTTTCCAGACTTGCTGGCTCCGGGCTGTCTCCTCACAGGGATTCCCCTGCTCTCCCTGCTTCGCTCAATGAGCTGTGGCTCAGACCCCATCTGCTCATGGATGGAAACATTCCATAGACAGCACTGAGGTGTCCTGAAACCTTCCTCCAGGGCCGCATGGCCCACTCACCAGAATTCTTTCTGGTCCTAACTGATTACACTGCGTGCATCCTACATTTCTCTCTGGGCTCAGATGACACGCCCTGGTATGGGCCGAAGTGTGGCTTCACCTTGTCTCCCTCCCAGAAAATCAAAGATGGCAGCGTTAGGCTGTCGTATTTGGCTGCCTGTGTGTGGCTCTTCGTCTGTGCTGTCTGGGAAGCTGCCTCCCTGGGTCTGATGACTCCTCTCCTCCCTGGCAGAGACCCTGGGTAAACTTCCCTCCCCGGTGTCCGGAGCCCTTTGTCCACTGTGGAAATGCTGCCTCCTGAGAAGCACTGTGAAGACCTTCACTTGGGCCACCAGCACCTCCCCCTCACGTCTGGGGGATTGGATTGTGGAAGTACTTCAGGGAGAAGGGCATGGAGCGCTTCAATCTAGGAAGGGAAGGGAGGTGCCTAAGTATGCTTGGTGAGGGAGGGTTCCAGCACTCCCCTGGGCTTGGTCCAGAGCCGTGGAGGACACTGCCTCTGCCTTCTCCAGGTTCTAGATGGTCACTGGCTTGTACCAGGTGAGGGGCCGGGAGCGTTGGGCAGCCACACACCCTTCCAGAGGGTCGGCATAAGCTGCGGAGCACTTAATGCTTTCTACACAAGGTCACACTTGTCCTGGTCCCTGTCCTCGTGCAGCCCAAGGCACAGAGAGATCTATCCTTCCTGCTTTACCGGGAGGAAAGCAAGGCTCAGGCAGTCACCTCGTGTAGCTCTTCCAAGGACACGTCAGAGAGTAAAGCACCTGCAGACCAAACTTGAGACTCTGGCTCCAGGTGGCAGACAGTCTCCTGGTTCCCACTGTCTATCAGTGTGTGCGTGCGTGTGTGTGTGCATGTGTGTGTGCGTGTGATGTGTACCTGTGTGTGCTGGGCGTGTGCACCGCAGGCAAACGCCCATCTATTTAGTTTTCACTGTGTGTCCTGTCCTGTTCTCGGTGTTTAGCATTTATTAACTTTTTAAATCATCACGACAGTCCTAAGTGAAAGTATTCTGTTATCCTCATTTTACAGAAGGGAAACTGAGGCACAGAGCGTGTAGGCAAAACCAACCTACCAACATGGGTCATTCCAGCATTTCAGTCTCACATCTGCTAGTTAATAGCTGAGTCCCTCAGTCTTTCTGAGCCTCAGATTCCGCCTTATCCCTCTTGCACGTAATTGTTAGAAGGATTCAATTAGCTGACTGAGGCCAAGCACCTCACATGTACTCAGTCCCTTGCTCCCCTTCCCTGGGCAGTCTTTGGAGATTTGCATGGCCTTGCGGTGAGTGACCACCAGGTGGCAGGAAAGGGTCTTGGGAACTCAGCCCTTCTCCCTGATTTGTTTGGCATGCGGAGAGTTATTCAGATGCCTTTCCATGGAAACAAAAGGTCTATAGTCAAAGGGGCATTCTAAGAATGCTATAGTGGCAGCCCTGGTTTGCAGTTAAAAAAAACAAATCGATGAAACAGCAGAGAAGAGAAAGAGGTGAGTTGGAACCCTTTTTGTGTGTTCTGACCTTGGCAACCACGGGTAAGTGCTTCGCACGGAAGGGGGCAATGAGCAGCGGGCAGAGGCCGGAGGGTGGCTCTTTAAATACCAGACCCCACGGCATGGGCAGGGGGGGGCCTCAAGTGTTGGGGAGACTGAGCCACGTGTTCAGATTGCCGGTCAGAAAGCGACCTGACCTCGGGCTACAGGTGAGAGGCTTTGGTGATAATTGGCTGAGATGAAGAGGCAGACAGGAGGTGGTGATGGAGGGGCAGGGCCACGCTCTGGGTGCTCCTGGCTGCCCCCTCTTCCAGCACGCTGGTAGCCACTGCTGGCCCTGGCTCCTGAGGGTGTGCTTGGGTGACCGTGTTCACCTGCTTAATACAAGGCTGCTGTAGGCACAGGAGCTCAGGACAACAGGGCTGGTTCTGCCCGGGGGGTCACACGGGTAGGCTCCCCAGGCACAGAGAAGGGCCTGTCTTGTCATTGCATCCTGGTTTTTGTTTTTTTCAGGGTAGTGGAAGGCAGAAGCGTGGGACCAGAATGTGTCGGGGTTTGGAAGCCCCGGGTGTGCCAGCCCAGCGGCCTCTCAAGGAAGTCCCAGCACGTGCCGCACACTGCACTGGCCCCCTCACCCCCACCCCCGCATGCATCCCTCAAGGTGGGAGTCATCAACCGCGTGTTATTTATGGAAACATCCCAGCAAGGCTCCTGGGGTGTAGCCCCATGCCCACGGCGTGCTGGTGGGAAAGGGCAGAGGGCAGCCAGAAGCAGGGCTGATTCCCAGGGGCTCCAAGAAGTCCCAGCAGAGGAAGGACTCTGGTGGGAATGGTGATGGTGGGGAGGACATTTTCTGGGGGGCTCATGCGTATGGGGGGTGTCACATGGATGAGACCCTTGTTGCCATGGGCAGTGGACCACTGTGTCCCCCAAGCCCAGCTGTGACTGGGTTTTTGTAACGTCTGCCACAGAAGGAGTCAGGAAACGGCCACCTCACTGCCTCAGGGACCGGCCTGGTGCATAAGCTGCGGGGGAGTGTGGTGACCACCCGCTCGAGGCCTCTGGCGAGGGGCCCGCCGCCTGAGCAGAGTTCTCTTCTGCATGTCAGAAGTAGCCACAGCCGAATCTCCGTGCCCAGGGCAGTTCCACCCAGGAACCCCAGAGTTATTCTGGTAAGCCAGGGTCCAAAGTCCCCAGCGGTCAGCCTGTGCCCTCGTTTATGGCATATTCTGTGCGCCGGGCCGATGGTCGTGGACCCAGGAAATGAAGAGCTGTGGAGGGTGGGAAAAGGCCCCAGCACCCTGCAAGCCAGCTGAGGGCGGGCTCCATTCTGTCTGGGAGCCGAGGACAGCCCCGCAGAGAGGGAAGGCCCGGTGGGGCCAGGAGCACAGAGCAGCATGAATGAGTGTCCGGAGCTGCTGTGGCCGTGGTTCTGTGGGCTTCTCTGTGCAGTTCCTGAAACCGGGTAAGGTCACAGATTCTGCTCTGGGGCAGTGACAGTGCGGCTTCCTGGGCCCACACCCTCAAGTCTTTTTGCACCTTGCGACTTCCTCCTACCCCTCCAAGGGAGCCAAGTCCACTGAGAAAGCTTTGCCCTGTGGTGCTGGGGGAGAGCCCTGTCCCCACAGTCTGGATGCAGACAAGTACCCTGGGCATTAGACCTGCTTCTGCGAGAACTTACTCTCCTCCCTAGCCCTTATCTCCCCAAAGGCCTCCTGGGCTTCTGAATGTCACACCAGTTGCCATGACTATGGAAAGTGAGCCAGGAATGGTCTCCTTGTGAAGATATTCCTGCTGATCCCTGGGGCAGCAACACTCCCAGAGACCAGACCTGGTAAACCACTTGCTGGGCTCTCTGGCAGAAAATGGGAATCGACCACCATGTACTTAACACTGTTAGGTGAGGGAGATACCCCTAATTATAGCAATACAATTTGGGGTTTCTTTGTTACAATAGGATGCACTAGATGGAAGCCACCCACAAAATCTTTGCAACTCCCTCATCAAGAGGTGGAGTCTAATTCCCCTCCCCTTGAACGTGGGCTGGACTTAGCGACTTGCTTGCCCCATAGAATGATAGAGACTTACACTGATGATTCGCAAAGAGCTTCCACCCAGCCCTCTTCCAATGCTTGTTCTGGGGGCAGCCACCCCCCACGCAAGAAGTCTGAGGCTCCTGACCACCATGTGCGAGGAAGCCCAAGTGAGCCATGTAGAGAATGCTAGAGAAAGAGAGAGAGAAAGAAAGAGAGAGAGAGAGATGCACGGCCATCCCCCTCTGGCTCAGCCCTCTCCACCAGGCATAGACGTGTTCAGTGAGGACGTTTCTAGACGACATCCCAGCCCCAGCATGTACGAAGTGGAGAAGAATCGATGAGCTAAACCAGCAGTCAGAAGCAAAGCTCCAGACGTTCGGCCCTAGACGAGCCTTTGCAGCCACCCCACCTGAGCTCCCAGCCCTCATGCCCCTGCAATGAGCCATCTCCACTGTCTCTGCCTGAGCTCCTGAGCCACAACATTTCAATCACAATAAAATTGATGTAGCCTGAAGTCACTAAGGTTTGCATTGGTTTTATTATGCGGCCACAGATAATTGGAAAAGCAGCTTATCCTATTCTCTTAACTACCTGGGATTTTTGGCCCTGAGTCCCCGAGTCCCCGAGTCCCCGTGTCTGGTCTGGTCTGTATTTTGACTCTCAGCAGGGAACCTGCCCCCAAGGCCCCTTGGGCCTCTGGCCCTTCTCACTGGTCCCCAGCTTGGTTGTCCGAAAGCCAGCTTGCGGGCTCCTAGGTCCTGCAGCACCTCTCCCCCTGCTCAAACTCAGACACAGCCTGGGAGACGCAGTCCCCCAGGAGTGGGGTGGTGTCTGGGGACTGCTTTTGGGCTGTAGAATCCTATTGGTGTTATGATATCTTGGGATTTCCTGCAGGATCAGTGAGGCTCTGCCTCATTTAAAGCAGCTCTCTTCCACAGATTCATGTCACAAAGATTCCCAGTGGAAAAGGGAGGAAAGCAAAACTTGAGACCCCCTACCGCAGGAGAATTTTGTGAACTGAATCCAGTACTCACCCCAGACAGCCGCCACGGCCATTGCCGTGGAAGCTCTCAGGCTGCTGTCCTCACTGACCTGTGCTGGGGACAAGCTGGCTTGGGAAGGACCAGAGTTCCACATGACGTAGATGCAGGACTCCAAGACGCTTTGAGTGAGGGTCTGGATTTTCCTAAATGTTTTTCCAGGGGACCAGTTTCCAGAACTGGGGTATTTCAGAAGCCAGGAAACAAGCATGAGGTGTGGCCCTAAAGTGCAAGAAGGAGCTGTGGGTGAGAAACGGGCCTGGTATGTGAGAAGAGGCTTGGTCATCCTGTCTCCTGTGTGTCCGTCTCCCCAGGACTGCATGGGTAGACCGCCTGCTGTCTCAGAGGCCTCCTGTCGACCCCATGGATGAGAATGGGTACAGTCCTGGCTTTGTGGAATTGGAGACCTAGGAACTCTGCCTGGTTTCCAGAGTTAGGCAGGGCCGTCTGTAAGACACAGAGACATTATGGCATCCGGCAGAGCTGGGACGAGGGACAGGTAAGCAGGGCACCTGGGCATAATATTTAAAGAGGCGCTCACTCTAAGTTCAAGAAGGCGCTCACTGTAAATTTAGGGAGGCACACCCCAAATTTAAAGAGGCGCTCAACCTCCATGTAAGGAGGCGTTCACTCCCAGGGCCATGCAGGGTCATCAGTGGCTCCCTTGTGATCACGAGAATGAGTGCCTCCAGCCCTGGCCTCTGGCAATGTTTGTGGCCCAGGGTTTGGGAGCCTCTAAGCTACTCGTGGGATCTGGCTTGTACTCTGGTCCTCCTTCCTCCTGACCAGGTAGCCTGGCTGGCAGCTCTGACATCCCTTCACAGGGCTCTAGTTCAGCGTGACATGGGCAACCCGTATCAACAATTCTCTCCAACAAATGACCCTGAGGCCTTTTCGCAGAGCTGGGCATGAAGACAGAGGAGCTGACAGTTTGACGGTAGAAACAAAAGTCAGATGTGTCCCTAAAATCAGGGCTTCATTATAATCTACTCTCCGTAAGAAGGAAATTGCCCTCAAGAACAGCCTAGATTCCTAGATGTGTTGGATTTTGTGCTGCAGGTTGGAGGGGTGCCAGGCAGAGCTCAACGTAGCCACCTTTATACCACCATTAAGCTGCCCATTGACTGATTCCATCTGGCCCTGTTATCTGTCCTCTGAGGTCCTGTTACTCCTTGACTCAGCCCAACAGAACCACAGTAGGAGCCCAGCCCAGTGCAGTCCGCCCCACCCTTCTGTCTCGCCCCTTCTGCACACCCCCCGGGGGCTGCTTCCTTGGCGCCGGTTAGAGCCCACTCTTCCTCCACAAGCATTTATGGACAAGCCTGGCCTCTTCCCCTTGTCCCCTTCCCTCCAGTCTCTGTCCCTCGTGTCTGGGCCAAGGCCCAGAATTTTCTTCTCCCAGGGGCCTGGGCTTTCTTTGTGTAGCTTTCCGGAGTGTTTTGTTCTCGTTCAGATTAGCAGGAATCAGATGTGCGGGACCGAGACCCCGCAGCGCACTGCCTTCTCCCGGGCGTCCCGAAGCTCTGGTCTCAGAGTGCAGGGGGAAGCAGTGAGGGTGCTGCGCTGTGGCAGGGAGAGCACAAGGCTGCATCAGGAAAGCTGGGTCCTGACTCCTCCGGCAAATCATCACTCTCCCGTCTGCTTCCTCTTCCGGAAAATGAGGATAATAAAAGCATGCGTAAATGACCGTGAACATTCAGTCTTAGTAAATGATAGAGCGTTGTGCAAATGTAGATGGCGGCTAATAGAATTATCAGGAGAGGGAGGCTGTTCCTGCCTGAGAAAGGCAAGTGCTCTCAAGGGGGAAGAGAGGGTTTATTCTCATCCTTTTCTTCCATTAATACACATTTTTATGGTGGCTAAAGCGCTCTTCTCAATACACCGATGGTTGTTCATTGATTTTCCTGTCTTAGGTCCCTTCTGCAGGCCTGGCTGGGGTTTAGTAGTCCAAAGCCCCATGCACTTCAGCATCTCTTGCGTCATGTCCTCTGTGCACCTGCTGGGGAGGCCAAGGGCTTAGGGCCAGTGCGCTCAGGAGGATGTGTCCTGTCCGTGGTGCTGACTCTCGAGGGGCTATCCTGGCAGCCTCTGGCCTTGGGCTGCTTTTGTCTCAGGACTGACCTCACGGTTGGCTGCAGGTTGTCTGTTCTGACTCCATAGCTGGGTTGAGTTTTGATAATCCTCTTACATTCAGTGCGGTGCCCTGGGGGCCGCAGAGGTCACTAAAGGTCACATTACATGGTTTTCCATGCCAGACAGTGCTCTTGGCTCTGGATGCCCAGGAGGAAGGATGAGAATGTCGTGTTCATCATTGCTGAGGGCAGCCTCATAACTCACCCTGTTATAATTATTGCTTCTCTTCATCCTCAAGTCTGGTGTGTCTCCTACTGGTCTTAAGGTCCGTAAGGACATGTCAGGTAAGGACGGTCCAGCTGATGACAATGGCCGGGGATGGTTTACGGGCCGAAACCATCATGGCTGATTGTAGAGGTAAAAGCTAGATTTGCACCATTTCTAAGAACATGAAGATGTTGGAGGCAGTTGCTAAGAACCCATCGAGAAAAGAAGGTAGTTGCTGTAGGTTTCTTAACTCCGGAGAAGCTGTGGCAGAGTCTAAGCCTGGCAGGGAGGTTTACCTATCTGTTGAGAGGAGTTCAGCTGATACATAGGAGCCAGGTTTCAGAGACACTGTGAGAAAGGACCAAGATTTTATAGTGGAAAATTCTAGATATTCAAGTAGAAGAGATTTTAGAGCATAGCGTGGCACTCAGTACGCCTCACACCTCTCACAAGCCTGTGTGGGGAGAGTTTCCTGAAGGCAAGAGAGTGCACCAGTTTGGATTCTCTAAACTTGATTCTCTAAACAGGAGCTACAGACCAAAGTTGACCAGCCAGGAGGTCTACTTTGCTTGGCCTTCTAGAAGGCCTGGTGGTAGATAGCAATAATGCTCCTCTCCGTGTCCACGCTGGTTGTTACGTGACTTTGCAGTCCCCCACACTAAAGTGAAGTCTGTTCCCCCCACCCCCCATGAACCTGAGCTCAGCAATGTGACTTGCTTTGGGCAAGAGGATGTTACCAGGCCTCATGCAAGCGGAGATATGAAATGGGTTCGTGAACCGGGCCTGCTCTCTCCTGCCTCTGCCATTATCATGCACATCTACCTGAGCCAACCTGCCAGAACATGAGGGACATAGGAAGCAGAATGGCCCTTGTTTCCTTGTAATATCACCTTCCCCCACTTCCGTCCACCCCCAGACAACCACTGATCTGCTTTCAGTCACTAGAGATTAATTTGAATCTTCTAGAAGTTTATAAAAGTGGAATCATATGGTAGGTACTCATTTTTGGCTGTTGACTTTCACTCAGTATAATTACTTTGACGTTTGTGCACGTGGTAGCATGTATCCGTTACGCCTTTCTATTGCTAAGTAGTGTGGATATGCCTTGGTTAGTTTATAACTCATCTGTTGAGGGGCATTTGGGTTTTCTCTAGCTTCTGGCTATTACAAATAAAGATGCTATGCACATTCACGTACAATTTTTGTATGGACATTTGCTTTCTTTCCTCTTGGGTACAAACAGCTAGGAGTGGAATGGTTAGATCATATGGTAGGTATGTGATTAATTTTTTAAGAAACTGCCAAATCATTCCCAAAGTGAGTGCACCATTTTACATCAGCATCAATAGTGTCTGAGAGTTCCCCATCCTTGCCCACACTCAGCACTCGGTGTGCAGGGTCTCTTTATTTTAAGCCTTTCTAATATTCTGTAGTAGAATTTCATTTTACTTTTGATTCGCATTTCCTGCATGACTGATGAGGTGGAACATCTTTTCACGGGCTTATTTGCCATCATATCTCTTTGTTAACTTGTTTTCTCATTCCCTTAACATTATATTTCAGAAAGTGAAGTATTTAATTTTGATGGCATGCAATTTATCGATTTGTTCTTTTATGGATTGAACTTTTGATATTCTAAATAAGAACTATCTGCCTAACTCATCACACAAGTTATAATTACTTTTAGATAACAGGATAAACCTGTTTGTAGTTTTAGGAGCGCGCCTGGGTGGCTCAGTCCGTTAAGTGTCCGACTCTTGATGTAGGCTCGGGTCATGATCTCAGGGTCGTGGGATTGAGCCCCGTGTTGGGCTCCAGGCTCTGCACAGAATCTCCTTGTCCCTCTCCCTTTGCTCTTCCTCCCACTCCGTGTCACTTTCTTTCTCTGTCTCTCTCTCTCTCTCTCAAATAAATAAATAAAATCTTTAGAAAAAAAATAAAAGTTTTGTGGTTTTAGGTTTCACATTTAGGTCTATAATCCGTTTTAGTCTTTTTTATGTGTGGTACAAGGTATAGATGGACATTCATTTTTGGTAAATGGATATTGTTCAGTACCATTTGTTGAAACAGTTATTCTGTCTACACCAAATTGTCTCTGTACTTTTGTCAAAAGTCTGTTGTTTATGTATGTATAGGTCTATTTCTGGACTCTATTCTGTTCCATTAATCTATTTGTCTTTCACTGTGTCAATACTGTATTGTCTTAATTTCTGTGGCTTATAATAGGTATAAAATCAGGTAGTGTTAATGTCCTTGATCTTTGATTACAAAATTGTTTTCGTTATATTAGGGTCTTTGCTTTTCCATGTGAATTTTGGAAACAGCCTTCAAGTGTTAGAAAAAAACTCTATTGGGATTTTGACTGGGATTGCATTTAGACCACACAGCAGTTTTGGGAAGAATTGACATCTGAACAATGTTGAGTCTTCTGACCCATGAGAAGGATGTATTTCTCCATTTATTTAGGCCTTTTGACTATTTCTCAGCATTTTTTTTTTTTTAGTTTCCAGTTTCCAGGTTTTTATTTATACTTTTGGGGTCAGATTTATCCCCAAGTACTTCATATTTTTGATGCTATTATAAATTACACTTAAACTTTCTCATTTTGTAGTTTTTTGGTTGCTAGTATGTAGAAATATGATTGGTTGTTGTATATGGATTTTGTCTTCTGCAACTTACTAAACCCTTTATTAGTCCTAGTAGCTTTTCTGGTAGATTCCGTCAGATTTTCATAGATGACCATGTCATCTGTGAATAACAGGTTTTTCTTCTTCCTTGCTGATCTGTATGCATTTTATTTTTTTCTCTTGCCTTATTGTACTGGTTAGAATCTTTAATACAATGTTGGCTAGAAATGGTGAGAGTGGACATCGTTGTCTTGTTACTAATTTAGGAGAAGGACATTTGATCTTTTATTTGTAAGTAGCTGTAGGGTTTTTTGGTAAATGCTTTTTATAGGCTGAGAAAATTTTCATCTCTTTCCAGTTTGATGATAGTTTTTGTCATGAATGATGTTGAATTTTGTCAAATGCCTTCTCTGTACCTATTTTCATAATAACATAAGGTTTTCTTTTGTAGTTTGTTAATGTGGTCAGTTACATTAATTGATTTTCAAATATTAGAGCAACCTTAATGTTTCCCTTGTTTAGGATATACTATCCCCTTGACTTTTTTTTTTTTTTTTTGATTTGCTAAAACATTATTCGGACTTTTACATCTGTGTTTTGAGGGATATATGTCTGTAATTTCCTTCTGATGCTTTTATCTGGTCTTGGTATTAGAGCAATGTTAGTTCTATAGAATGTGTTGAAAAGTATCCCTTCCTTTTCAGACTTCAGGAAAGGTCGTGTAGCCTAGATGGTATGTCAATATGCTACTTTCTGGTGATGATATCATTAACACGGCCCTGCAGGGTTTGCTAAGACTATTAAAGATATTGCCTCTACCACAGAATAACATCTTTCTTGTAAGGAACTACAGGGGAAATTTCTTCTAGGTCTTGATTTCAAGTCGAAGTATTTGCCCAAGGTATTTTCTTCTTATTCTTTCTCACATTCAAAAAAGAATGCATCTGCCTACCCTTCCACACGATAGCTTTCCTGGTGTCAGAAATAATGACCATACCTCCAGATACTGTCCATCCATGCCATATAAGCCATGCTTCTTCATCAGACCTTCTCCTGGCCTCTGTAATCTAGGAAGGTTCAGGGGGAGCCCATAGAAGTCTCTCTCTCTCCTCAGCATCTGCCACTTGTATTTAAGGACAATCCTTTTTGATAATAGCCCTCTTCAGATGGTTGTTCAGAACTAAGGACAATTTTAAGAGAATTGTCAGCCCATAAAAACAAACAAACAAACAAACAAACAAAAAATGAAGCTACCATCTTCCTTCTGATTTGGTCACTGCAGGTAGTATAGAAATAGCCAAATCCTGTGGGCTGATCCTAATGACCCAACCTCAAAGTGTGAAGGAAAATGTTACTCAGGAAAAGACTTCATGTTCTAACTCCTTCCTCACTTTGCAGCTTCAAGGGTCATAGATCTCCTGGTTCCTTTCCTCTGGTCTTCCTTCTTTCGCATCCTTCAGGAAGAGCCCATCACTCATGCTATACGGTCCCTGCCTTCTACACATTCCTCTAAAAATTCACCAGCAC
The DNA here is from genome assembly GCF_002007445.2 of Ailuropoda melanoleuca. Taxonomy (NCBI): domain Eukaryota; kingdom Metazoa; phylum Chordata; class Mammalia; order Carnivora; family Ursidae; genus Ailuropoda; species Ailuropoda melanoleuca. The sequence goes on from NC_048223.1 coordinate 91,120,613, forward strand.
TGACTGAGAATCCACGCGCCAGGTAGTTTGCTGCTTTAGTCATTGTTTCGTTCAATGCTCACAAGCCCAGAAGGTAGATACACTCATTGTCCCCATTTCACAGGTGAAAAAACTGATGTTTAAAGTGGTTAGGTAACATGCCTAAGGTCACACACCTGGTAATTAGTAGAGAAGGACACAGATTCACCCCTCAAACTCTACACGGCAGTGCTTCATGCTAGGATGTGTATCTTTGGCTTGTCTCCTTAGTCAGACCATGGGCTTCTCAAGGGTAGGGGTCACAGTATCCCAGTCTATGTGTCTACATCGTACAAAGTGGGAACTCAGCAAATGTTTGCTGAATAAATGAGACCTACATGGAGTTACAGATTCTTTGTTCTAAATCTAAGGAAGACACAGGCATGAGGAAGTAAAGAAACAATGTTTGAACGAAATCATATGATCTTTCAGTGGCAGAAGAGTGGAACAGAAATAGGGATATTTCGTTTACTCATCAGGACAATCAGATCAGAAAAGAAAAACAGTCAACATCCATTTGGAAGATCTGAAAACAACGTGGTCTTGCTTAGGTAATAAATCCGCCTGTGGACATGTTGAAGTGCATGAAGCTTCCTTAGATGGCAGGAGATGGTCACGGGCAAACACATTGAAGAAGGATGGAAATTAGCATGGAGAGCCCAAGATGGCTGTCTTAGAAGCATTAGTTTTTTGTTTTTGGTTTTGTTTTTTTTCCTGAAGGCTTTGATAGGGGTAAGGTCAAACTATGCATTTGCTGTACTCTTTAGTACTCTTTAAAAAATAATGAGAACATCTGGGTTTAAAGGCTTCTTTTGTCTTAGGCTATGTTAATAAGCCGAATCTCCATTTTGAACTGAGTGTTGGCAAAGAATGGGGCTGTTGGGAATGCGGCTCTGTCCTTTATGTAGAGAAGAGGTTAATGGGTCAAAAACCTGGAACAAAACAAAACCCCTAAGTGATTCCAGGTTGATCTAAAATCGTTGATTTGTGAGAAAGAGCACATTAGCCTGACAAGTGGGGCTCATTCAAAATGGCCTTGTCTCAGTGCCAGCCCATTTCCTTGTTGGCTGTGTGGTGCCCTTCTCTTTGGAGCAGTGTGCTGACAGCCCCCGGACGTGCCACTGCATCACTGCCCTGTGAGTGGGCAGACCGGACCGCCAATACCAGACCTGCTGTCTCCTGGCTGTGAGACCCGCGCCAAGCTACTGCAACATTCTGAGCTTCAGTCTCCTCATTGGTGAAATCGGACTGAGATCAGCATTTGGCCCTCATAGACACTGGTGGGGCTTTAGCAAGGTCATGACTTTATCTTACTGTTGTTGTCAGTTATGCATCTCTGGACTCATAGATGGAAGGTCCTGCTGTGATAGTTCCCTCTGGAAATGTGAGCAGATCTGTCTGTCCTCTGATGAGGTCCAGGAGTGGATTTGGCTGGATGGTTATGAAAGTCTGAACGGCAATTATTCAGAGAGAGCAAATGAGCAACTGCATCAAATGTCGGAGTCTTTAGATTTAGGAAGTGTTTGGTCATGCTTACTATGCTCGGTGTAACTGGGCCCAACTTCACCATGACGCCACCTGCTTGAGCCCGTGTATGGTATGGCCTCAGGCAAGCCTCTTTTGTACCCTCTGTGTGTTTCGTATCCTGCGTCTTGGGGTTGCCAAGCCATAGAAAGACATGTCTTTTAGCCTGATTTAGGTGGAGGACACACTGATTAAGACAAAGGTCTCAGGAATAGACCCTCATCAGTTAGAATTTGCCTCTTTGCTTCCTGGTTGTGGGACCCTGAGCAAGGTGTGTCCCCAAGCTTCAGTCTCCCCCCACCCCGTGCAGTGGGGGTGACGATGGGCATGATGATGCTTCAAAGGGTAGTTATGAGGGTGAAAGGAAATACTACATTTAAAACATGTAGCACAGAGCTTTGTTCACAGTAAATACTCAAACAATGTTTATTATCAGCTATTACCCCAGGGTAGAGCTGGAAGAGTGAAGAAAGCCCTCAAGCGCTGGCCGTGAGAAGCCCCGATTTGAGCCTCCTTGTTCTGAGGAAAGCTGCAGGGGTCTCCACAAAGGGCTGACATGGTGGGCTCTTTCCATTCTCTTCCCCACAGACTGGGGGCCGGGCTGCGGAGTGGTGAGGAAGCACATGGAGATTGTCCCTCAGGGATTAAGAGGATTGCAGAAGGTCGAAGGGAAGCCAGTCCTGCTCCCCAAGATCAGAGATGGGGAGCGGTCCTGTGGGACAGAGAAGGGGCACCCTGCCCCTCTGCACTCCCATCTCGGTAAAACGCACTTCCCAGCTTCCCTTTCCTGATGGTTGGTTTGTAATGACAATAAATCACAGGGCCGAGCATCCTCTGGGGCCTGAGTCTCTCAGGATGTCATGGCCCTGCCTTTCTGTGGACATAGTGAGAACCTGCTTTGAGGGTTGGACAAGTGGGTGCCTGACATCTGTATGGGGAGGTGTGGAGCACTCACAGTCTGCGTGCAGTTCCTCAGTTGGGTTTGCTTCTTTGGGTGACGCCTGGAGCCACATCTCAGCAGGAGAGACACCAGTGGTCACACACGTACACACACACACACACACACACACACACACACAATTTCAGCTGGTACTTTCCATGCCTATAAGAATCACCTGATAATTTCACACACACACACACACACACACACACACACACACACACACACAGAGCCTTCCAAGCCAGGGAGGTAACGCAAATGAGTGAAGCTAGCCAACTGTAAGACAAATGTTGGGGAGAAGCTCTGTGATGACCTGGAAACCTTATAAGTGGCTCAAGTCATTAAGAAAAGTCTCATAGGAGAGAATTTTGTAATTTTAGAAACATTTCAGCTGGGTGCTGTCTGCTTGTGGCCTGTCTACCCCTGTTTGGCAGTGGCAATGCTCGGTCAGTGCCCACTGGTAGTGTGGGGGTGGGCATGGGGTGGGGCAGCAATGGCCCGTGGGACCCCTGGACATCTTGATGAAGCTTTATCCACAGTGACTGGGAGGAGAAGACGAGATGAACTTCGTCAGCCAGGCCACCGCCACTGGGCCTTGCCATTCTGGTGGTCTCCTGGGGTCTGGTACCCTTGGAATCTCTAGAAGCCCCAGATCCCATCTACAGAGGCGAACGGGATCCAGGGAAGAGGCTGGTGGATTGGCAGCTGCCTGGTATCTGCAGGTGACAACCTTGAGCCACATGCTTTTCCTAGCTACTGGAGGACCTATACTTCTTCTCATAGAAGGACCAGGACCTACTTTAGGTCTCCTGGGCTTTCTGCAAAGTGACAGCCCCTGTCTCAAGTCTTATTTCCTTTCTAGTAGCAGTGCTACTGTAAATGGGGCCTGGACTTCTCAAGAGATTTCAACAACAACAAGAGGCTTAGGGAATGAGGAATTTGCAAATCTTAAACACTGGGAATAGGCCAGGAGCTTAGTGACGCTGGAAGAAACTTGAGATTTGCCCAAGAGCACCAAAGCCCCTCTCTCTAGCTTCCCACTTGCTCCCAGCACTCTAGAAAGCTCCAATAAGATTATTGGAAAGCCTGGCCATTAAAAGGCATCTCATGGCCTATTTTTAGCCTGGATCCTATATCAAAACCAAGTGGAAGGCCCATCTTCAGCATTAACAGCGGCCTTCCGCACAGAGATAAGAGTTGTGGTTAAGAGGAACAGCGTGTGTGTGTGTGTGTGTGTGTGTGTGTGTGTGTGTGCGCGCGCGCGCATGTATGGCTGCAGACCCTTCCACTGGCTGAGATAAATCAGACATTTAAACTGTCTCTTGCTAGGCTATTAGAAAAATAGATATATCTTAAACCGGCTTCCTGACAGAAGGCAGGCCTCAGCTCTGGGCAGGATGCAGCAGTGGGAACCATCACCAAGTTATCTGACAGCTGGAAAGGGTACATCTTACCAATCTGGAAACCAAGGCTTAGAGGAGAGCAGGGTGGGCTCAAGATCAACAGGGGTGAACCAGGACTCGAACCCCAGACACAGGAACCCTATTTAGGTTTACCGTCCTCTCCCCAGCATAGGAAGCTGTAAGCCTTGGCAGTCATTCCCTTACATGTAGGTGACAAGGTGGTTCCGGCGGAGGCTGGAATGGGCTCCCCCACCAGCCCATTTACTTGGGGCCCTCAGCTGAGCAATTTGAGACCCTTCCTGGTGTCCACTGGGCAGAGTTTCCTACTCTGGGAAGCAGGGAGTTCCTTGGCCAGAGTCCTGGTCTTTTCAAGAGGTGAGGCACCTGGAATCCAGACCGCCTGTCCCTCTGATCTGCAGTGTGACCTTGGGCAAGGTCGCTGTCCCTATTTGGGCTCAAGGGCTCCATCTTGCAACAGGAGGAGTATCATTAGACCTTCTCCAGCAGTTAACTTCCTGTGCTGAGGACCTAGACACTAGAAGAGCCTGCCGGCCAGCCTTCCCACCAAGGTCTGAACGGGGTCATGCGGGCTTCTCCCAAGAGGTGTATGCCTTCAGTTCCACTGAGCTGTGCTCAGTTTGTGCATCCTTGATCCTCCAAAACACCAGGCCAGCAGGTCCTGATCAGAAAGTGCTATCCTAGAGGGGCCGGGTGGCTCTCCCAAGGTCACATACCAGCAAATGACAGGGCAGGGGCTGGAAGAAGCACGGCTGAAGTCTGTGCTGGGGGACATTTCCTATTTGCCAAGACTCATACTGGATTTTGTCCAGTGGCAAGGAAGGACTTGGCGATCGATGTGTGTCTCTTCCTTGTTCCCAAGGGACAGTGGAGCCTAGAGCTGAGAGCTCAGAATCCTGCCTTCTCACTTCCCGCACACAGACTCTGACCATGTGGGGGACCTGGGGGGCTACAAGTTGGAGTCTGCATTGGGGAGGGGAGCAGGCAGAACTCAGGATCGTGGCTGCTCTGGCTTTGCTCTGAGAGTCGAGCCGCCCTGAGATCAGGCTGGGTGAGGGAGAGGAGCCCAGCATAGGGAACCGTTTTGACCCCAGACCCAGTGTGTGTTCCTATAGTCAGACCACAGAGAGGGGGCCTGGGTTGCTACAGGACTTTCTGTTAATGGGGTGAGAGTGGCCAAGGGAAGCCCAGGATCTCCACATCCAGTGCTAGAGCTCGGCCTGTCCCAAGAGCTGGGAATTCCCTTTCCATGAGATGGAGCTGTGGTTCGAGTACCACATGATGGGCTCTGTTGACCGTCTTCATAACTACACAGCGAGGCACCCGATTCTCACATTTGCTGGGTCTTTCATGCCTTCAGTGTCAGCTCTGGCCTCCACTTCACAATAGCCCTCAAGGAGGATGGGCAGACCCTCTTTACTCATTTGCCAGATGAGGACACTGAGGGCTCCCAAGGTCACCTGGGTGGTGGCTCGCCAGGTGAACATTCAGCCAGGCCCCCTCACCCAGGCTCACCCCACTGCACCTGCCGCTGCCCTGCAGAGCAGTGTTTCTGGAGGCATCGGGAAGAAAAGTGAGGGCAGATGTGGCCCGATGTGTCCATCTGTCCCCAGCCGGCTGGCTCCCACCCCTTGAGCAGCCTTGTCTGCTGTGCCCAGGGCATAGGGGACCGCAGCTGGGAGGCGGGGTCTTACCTGCAGCAGTGGTGATGCCCAGGAGCCGGCAGGTGTATTCCAGACCAGTCCAGACCATTTGCAGCTTCATGGTGCCAGGGTTGAGGGTAGGGTCCTAGTAGGGCAGGCAGCAGAGACGCTGGCCTGAGATGCTCCTGGATGCCTGTGTACAGGGGGAGGCTGTGGCTGTCGGCTCTGGGCCCCCGTGCCCTGGGGCCCTGCCTTCCAAACCAGTCTTGGCCACCACAGCCTGGCTGAGGTGTGAATAGGGCTCACCTTCCCGGCTCTGCTGCCTATGCCCTTGCCAGACGCTTAGCTTAATCATTACCTTGGAAGAATGCCCCTGCCGCTCCGTGCTGCTCTAGCCTGGCCCGGAGCTGCTGAGCTCCAGCACGGCCAGCCGGCCAGCCGCTTGAGATCAGGCCAATTAGGGCTGGGCTGAAGGCAGCCTGGAGCTGGCAATTAACCATTTCTGGGCGGGAGGAGAGAGCCGAGGAGCCAGCCCAGGCCCTCCCTTCCTGGTCAGCCCTGAGGAAGTCACACCTGCACCTCAGGCCCATTGAGTCTAGGAGATTGGTGCCTAGAGGTGACAGGTCTGTGTGTGGGAGAGAAAGATGTGTCTTTAAATTACTAGCAAAGCAGCTTTTGACATGAGTTCCAAGCTTCTATTCTTCTGCATATAGGTGGAAAGCTTTGCAGTCTGTGGTCTATTTGGACTCGACCAGACATACCTATAGCTCAGGCCGACACCACACGTGGACCCTCCTTTATCCCTGATGTGCTTCCCTGACGTGCGACGTGGGAAATCACTATGATTCTTTGGGAGTGGACTTTCTATGTCAATAATTAACTGGGTGACCTTGGGGAAACCCAAAGATATTTGTGAGCCGTACTAACTTTTGCAGAAAATAAATGGGAGGGTTTGGCTAGGTTGGTGGTTCTCAAAGTATGTCCTGAGAGCCACTCCAAGAAGCCCAGCCTCTGAAAGTTGACAATCGTGGGCTTTTACTAATTCTCAATTTACTCATTGATGCAAGGAATTGAATGATATCAAGTTCTAGGGTTTCTCCCAGGCATTTTCTGAAATCTTTTACCCCTGTGCTCAAATGGGATAGATAGCAAAACAACCAAATTAGGTGAAAAACAAACAAACAAACAAAACACCCAAACCAAATTCTAATAGTGATGAAAAACTCAGGCATAGTCTGTTTTGTTTATTGCTTTGTGAGGGTCATACACCCTCATATAATGAATAGATATTTTTCTCTATTAAAATTCTAAGTTTCCAGTGAAGGAAATAATCAACAAAACTAAAAGATAGCCTACTGAATGGGAGAAGATATTTGCAAATGCTATGTCTGATAAAGGTCTAGTATCTAAAATATATAAAAAACTGATAACACTCAACACCCCAAAAACAAATAATCCAATTAAAAAATGGACAGAAGACATGAACAGCTATTTCTTCAAAGAAGACATCCAGATGGCCAACAGACACATGAAAAGATGCTCAGTATCACTCATCATCAGGGAAATGCAAATCAAAACCACAATGAGATATCACCTCACACCTGTCAGAATGGCTAAAATCAACAACACAAGAAACAACAGGTGTTGGTGAGGATGTGGTCAGGATGCATTATTGGTGGGAATGCAAACTGGGGCAGCCACATTGGAAAACAGTATGGAGGTTTTTCGAAAAAGGTAAAAATAGAACTACCCTGTCGTCCAGAAAGCACACTACTCGTTATTTAGTCCCCAAATACAAAAACACTAATTCAAAGGGATACACGCACCCCTATGTTTACAGAAGCATTATTTACAATAGTCAACCTATGGACGCAGCCCAGGTGTCCATCAATTGATGAATGGGTAAAGAAGATGTGGTGTGTGTACACGGGGGAGTATTACTCAGCCATAAAAAAGAACGACATCTTGCCGTTTGCGACGTGTGGATAGAGCTAGAGAGTATTATGCTGAGTGAAGTAAGTCAGTCAACGAAAGACAAGTACCATGTGATCTTGCTCATATGTGGAATTTAAGAAACAAAACAAATGAGCAAAAGAAAAAAGAGAGAGACACAAACCAAAAAACAGACTCTTAACCATAGAGAACAAATTGATGGTTACCAGACGGAAGTGGATGGGGCGATGGGGGAAATAGAGGATGGGAATTAAAGGCTTATTATGATGAAAAAAATAAAGTTATTCTGATGTGATTGATTAATTTGATCAAGATTTCATAATATTCCATAAAGGCTATCATTTTTTTTCATCTCCCCCCTTTGAATGAGTTTGAATCTCTGTGTTCATGGATCTTTAAGATCAAGTTTAGAAATGTGTGGTTTGACATATTTATTTCTCGGGTCAGCTGACTGTGTTTAATAGCGGACTGTGTTTATTAGCTCCAGTTTCCCAGTTTTCCACAGGTCTTGGCAGCTGCGCATCCGGGCGTCTCCTCCCCCACACGCTGGTACCTGGGTCTCTGAGGCAGATACTGACCGCACAGATGTTGTTGCTGGGGGCCAGGGGCTGCAGCCCTGTGGGAGCCTGTTCTCTCTGAGCTCCTTGGGAAACCCTGGCCAGCCCCGCAGCCATGCCTTGCTTCCTCCTTGCTCACAGCAGCTGGTTTTCTTGGGTATCTGACACCTGCCTGCACAGAAGACATAGAGTCCTTCCAGGCCTTGGTTGAAGAGGTCTGTTTAGCTCAGTCCTGATTATAGCCTCCCCTTCTTAGTGCCTTTGTTTTAGGAATGAGGATGAAACCCAATTCTGGTCAAACAACCTGGAAGGGGCATATGCTGACAGACGCACTTCTGGGAAAGCATCCATCACTTTTAACAAGGGGCCTGAGGATGGGCGGGGCTCCCCCTCTTTGGGTGCACCTGTATTGGGACGGGCAGCTCTGTCATGATGAGAGGGTCAAGGCGAAGGGCACAGTCGGCACGTGGAGTCTGGCCAGTGATGTGGCAGCAACACTGGGCACCGGCTGTCCTTAGGGAGCTGCTAAACTTACCTGTTCCTTATTGTTACGCCAGTTGACCTAGGTTTGGGTTACAGCTCAAAGCGTTTTGCCTGACATGGTGGGTCATGCCTGAACTGAGTTCTTGCCAAGACTTTTCCTGAGGAAAGTCTTTCCTGCACACTGGGGTTAGGTTTGGGGCTCAGAACTGAAGAGCTCTACCCCAGAGGGTGCCCCTGTTTCACAGGGGTGCTGCAAAGATGGACAGAAGTGGGGTGTTGGGCTGGTGGTGGAAGGAGGGTACAGCCTGTTGCAAGAGCACAATGTGGAGGAACCCCAGGGTGTGTCATGTCGAAGAAACTGCCTAGAGGACTCTGGCAGAGTTTCTGGCCCCTCTTACTACCATTAAGCCATTTGTGGAGCTCCATGGGGAAAGGAGAAATCTGGCTGGCAGACAAGGTCCTCAGACATCTCAGAATTCAGAGAAAAGATTTCCAGGAACCAAGTGCCAGAGGCCCCAAGATAGAAGCTGACTGTGAAGGTGGTGGAGCTCTCAGACATTGTAGTCACCAATTGGCCCAGAGGAAAAGGACAGGGGCACCTTCCTGAGAAATTGGGGGACTGCCCAGGGAACTCTGCTTCCAACAAGCTTGAGAAAGGATGGAGGGAAGGACCCAGACTGCGGATGGCTGTGAGGGACCTGCGTAAAGAGTGGAAAAGTACCCTGAGGAACAAGAAGGGAGCCTCAGATTACAGCAGTATAGGAAGCAGGGACCCTGCTGCTCTGTTCAGCAGTGTGACGTGGGTATCACACGGAGAAAACACACTTTCCACTCCCGGTGCATTGGAAGGAGTCTAACCTTATACTCATGGGTGGGACGTATGGGGAGAAGCTCATGGGAGGGAAAGGTGTTCTATCCATCTTTTCCTCACTGATAGGATGGGCTGGTGCACGAGGTCATGAACTCCTTGGAGCCCCCAAGCACAACGTGTGCGTGTGTGTGAGTGTGTGTGTGTGTGCACGTGCGTGTGAGCACACATGCACATGTGCATAGGTGGGGAACACTGTGGGCCATTCTCAAGCACTGACTGGATGATTTGGACCTGGGAGTCTGTCATACCAGATGGCTATGATTCCTAAAAAAATCCAGACAGGTGCTCTGAGAAATGCCAGGGATGCACCGAGAACTCAAAGGAAGAGAGCCGGGGTCTCCTACCTTGCCTAGTTCCTATTCTGTGTGTCTGTCCACAGTCCCTGGGTGTCTGTCCAGGGCCAAGAAGCAGTGTAGAGAGGGAGAGGGGATGCCAAGCTCAGATCTGTGATTAACAGCTGTGTGGCTTGGGACATTCTTTATCCTCTGTCAATCCTCACTTCCTTATCTGGCAAATGGGTCTACAGGGTGTCTCACTGGGTTGTAAGTATTGTGTCAAAAGTACCTGTCTAAAACAGATGCCAGAAAATGGGGTCTAATATTAAAAGTGAACAAAGAAAACTGCACGGTTGACAACCTTTTGTAGGTTTTGTTACAACAGGATTCTACCCAGTGAACCGACAACACTCCAGATTTGGGGCACAGCCTCATGAGTCCTGACCTCATGGAAAACCAGGCTAGAGGGAGTAGTTGTTCTTTGGGATGACAAGACTCACCCGGAGCTTTATTTACTATATTGTTTCATTTCACTGCACACTAACCAGAGTTCCTATGTGTTGAAACCATAGGAAGGCAGTTGAACTCAATAAGCTTATAATAATTCAAGTGGCTTGGTAATAAATGTCCTGCCTCCAGCGCTGTGAAAACTGGTGATAATGTCGGTGACAATGATAATAGCTAGTGTTTGCTCAACATTGACTGCATTCCAGGTGCTGTGCTAAGCGCTGTATATACAACCCTGTTCTTATTATTATTCGCATGTTACAGATGAGAAAGCAGTCATGTTAGATTAAGGGCATTTACTTAAGATCACACAAAGCAGAAATGAGGAGACAATGAATCCAGTGGTCTCAGCTGGGCTCCCTCTGTTGTGCCCTCTGATTTTCCAGCTTCCATCATAAAGCTACCCAGTGAGAGGAGCCCATCCCCGCAGCCCCGAAGACCATTCCAGAGGGCTTCTGTGAGAAATTGGGTGTTGATTTCCTTACTGCTCTCAGATTGGAGGAGGTGATTGTGGACTTGGGAGAAGGAGCTCCTCCGTCTTCACACGGTGGTTCGTGGGAATGAATGGCCTCAGAGGCTGGGCTGCAGCTGCCCCTGGCCTTGTCTAGAACTTCTGTGCGTTGCAATGTATGGATGCTTCACAGATACGCCCTGCCATATGGGATGGTCATAAATTGTGTGCCATTAATAACAGCACAAAACTTCTAGATGCCCAGGATGGCTCTGGGGAGCGTGAGAAGTCAGGAAAAGATGAAATGTGGGTGTATGTTAATCTTCATCTGTTGGGGGATCAGGAAGCTTGCACAAAATAGTAGGAAGCTCATGGGCATAACTCAAAGCAAGTGCCTGGCCCTGGAGACAGATCCCTGGAGCTGGTCTAAACCTTTGACCTCCTCAGACCCTCATCTCAGCATCTGCAGAAGACCACAGAGATCCTCAGACCTGCAGGTCCCCGAGCAACCGGCCACATTGTATTACCATTTGCTGACGGAGCGTTGGCCTCTTCCACGGGCTGGCGAGATTTATCGACGAAGGGATGGTGGGTGCTTGAATGAATGAAGAAGTCCTGTCCAAGGGGACCCTTTATTTATATTTTAAATCTTTAGGATCAATTTAGCTAAAGCACAGGAAGGAGGCAAAGCCACATACCCAATAGTTTAAAAGGTACAGTGCATGCATTTTCAGGTAAGCTCTTTGCCCTTCACCTCTCTCTCTTTCTCTAACTTTGGTGCCATCTGTATTTGCTCCCTCACAGGGCAGGGGTACTAATTCATCCGTGCAAGGCCCATGTTATGGTACGGGGTTGTGTTAACAATTTCCCCGGGAGTCTTCAGCTCCCAGGGAG
>NC_048223.1:91132249-91141012 GCF_002007445.2 Ailuropoda melanoleuca
CATTCGGAGTTCTTAGGAAAGCACCTTCTTGCTCATTGTTCTTTTTCGGGCCATGGAGAGTCAGCATATAAGCAAGGTGGGATGTATATTCATAGAATTGACCACAGTTTGGCACTTGTTTGGATTTTGAGATATAAATTACTCCTGTGTCTTCTGCTCTAGGACACGTGTTATTTATTGTTGGAGGTGAAGATACATGGAGGATCAGATATGGGTGGCTGGGTCAGCCTGGCTAGGGACAATTTGCGGACCTTGTCTTATTTCCCCTGTTTATCCACTCATTGGTCCCGGTCATGTTGAAACTGAGCAGTGGTCCATAAATACGAGTGTGGAGGCTGTGTGATTTGCCCTTGGTCCTGCCGTCCTCCCAGGCACTGGTTTGCGACATGCACAAGGCTGGCGGGGGGTGGGGGAAAGGGAGAAGAAAGTACCAGAACTGACTCCTAGACTCCCTAAGTCTGATAGGGACACATCACCAAGCTTTCTGACAGGCTACCAGTCCTATCACCACTCTTGCTATGGAAAGAAACATAGACACAGTTATAAATTTGTTGAGACTACCTTTGACAATGCCTCAAATTTTCCATATGGCACAGAGTACATAAACTGGTATATACAACCCTGTACAAAAATGTGACCTATAAATAAATAATGTAGAGAGCAATGGAAGCATGGAATGGGCATAGCCGCAGGACGCTATCTGACGATACTTCATTGTCATTACGTGAAAGAGAGCCAAAGATCACATCTGTTAGCACGGCTGTTACTAGAGAAATGGAAAATAGCTGGAATTGGCGAGGATGTGGAGAAACGAGAACCCTGGTGCGTTGCTGGTGGGCATGGAGAGTGGAGCACGGTGGAAAACAGTTTGGCAGTCCCTCAAAAAGCTAAACATGGAATGATCATATGAGCCAGCCATTCCACTTCTAGGCGAAGCTAAGGGAAATGAGTCCAACATGAAAGGACACATACTGTAAGATTCCATTTATGTGAGGTAACTTTGTAAAGGCAAATTTATAGAGACAGAAAGTAAGATGGGGCTACCAGGGGCTGGGGGCGGGGGGATGGGGACCTGAGGTTTCATGGGTGAAGAGTTTCTGTCTGGGATGAGGAAAAGCCCTGGAGGCGATGGTGGTGATGGTTGCATGACGTTGTGAATGTACTTAATGCCTCTTAAAAATGGTTAAAATAGTAAATTTATGTACATTTTCCCCAATAAAAAAAAAGAAAAAGTAAAAGAAGGCAAAAGCATCTGTGGTTGAATTCAGCTCATTCACCCGGCCCTGTAGCGGACAGCAACAGCGATGCCATCTGCGTTTCACCAGAGGGGGGATGTCAGTGGCCACGTCAGTCCCATTTTATAGATGACTAGACAAGGGCCCAGGGCCCAGGGAATTTGCCCAGGGTTTACTATTCTCCTTTAGTTTCTTCACAGCACATGCATCCGTGTTCTCATTTGTGTGCCTGCTTACTGCTTGTCCCCCTCCACTGGGTATGCATTTCTCCGGGCAGGGACGATGGGGGGCCGCTCCCCTCAGTACTGAGTCGTGTTTAGCACATGAAAGACATTTATGCTGAATGGAGGAGCAGATGATACTGTTAGCCTGGGGCTGGTCCCAGAGACCGCAGGGAGCAGACACATAGCATGAGCCTCGTCCTCTGGCCCTGGCTCCCTGTGTTTTCCATCATCTCAGGCTGCCTGGATGTGTGAGTGGGAACCCCATGAACGTGATGGCCTCTCAGACTCCCAGCCAGGGTCCAGGGCCTCCACAGAGCACGAGCACTCTCTTGATGGCTGCGGGGCTCCTCCCCTTGGGGTCACCCCATTTTCTCAGCTGGAATTCTTCCTGGTCTCCTGCCCTAGCCTGCCTTCCCTAGCCCAGAACACTTCCAGGGGGGTCAGCCTTCCCCTCCCTCTGCAGTGTGCCCTCAGCCCCCTTGCAGCAGGCTTCTCCCCGCTCCCTCTAGTGCTTTCTCCCCACCCAGAGCTCCCTGGGGCAGCCATTTTTGGTACTTCACTTCATCCTGTCGAGGTTGACTGCAAATCAGGTTTCCCCCGCTGAAAGACAGGTGGGGTCCCTGAGAGACCCTAGTCCCACCCCTGGGTTTTGGGCATGTTGGGGTTGCAGGGGCTACCGGGGAGTGACAGGTTTGGGGCCTACTTTCCTCCCTTAAGCCTCTGGCTGTGATGATCTCATATGTATGATGAGGTGACGGGGTCTGAGGTCCCAAACAGCCTTCCAGCTCTGCCACCCTGAGACTGTAAAATGAACCGAAGACTTGCTGAGCAGTGAGAGGGATGACCTCTAGCCAAGGACACAGACACCTTTCCTCCAATCTCTGCCTAGCCAACACCCCAAGTTCATGACCATAGGGAACCACCCATTACTACTGCTTCACACAGCTCAGAGGGACTCCTCTTTTCTCAGTCCTGGTCCTCCATTGAAGCCTCCTTCTGAGAATTCTAACTTGGCCGATGACATCAGTATCTACGGATCACTCAGGCTTTAAACCTCAGAGCCAGGGGCGCCTGGCTGGCTCAGTCACTTAAGTGTCGGATTCTTGATTTTGGCTCAGGTCATGATCTCAGGGTCCTGGGACTGAGTCCCGAGTAGGGCTTTGCACTGGGTGTGGAGCCTGCTTAGGATTCTCTCTCTCCCTTCCCTCTGCCTTTCTCCCGCTCTCTCTAATGGGAAAAAAAAAAAAAAAAAGCAAAATCCAATTTGAACTCTGACCTATCTGACTCCAAAGCCAGGGTCTTTGGACTCTACGCACACCTCCACTGAGTGAGGGGTTTTGAGGGGTATGTGATCTGCCCAACTTTAATTTAAAAAGCAAATAAATGAAAAACCAAAAAACCCAGAGCCAACGTTTGCTCCTAGCTCTCTTGCAGTCCTTCCCGGTGCAGCATAAGCCCCGCTGTTCCCAGTTTCCCAGCATCGCTTCTGTGAGCCTCCTTTTTACGGCCCCCGAGGCTGCGCCAGCTGCAGCGCCTGCCCGTCCAGCCCGGGCGGTGGGCCGTGAGCTGCCGGCTGCTCCGTTCCGCTGGCGCCTCCTCTTGCCACTGCGGATGCCACGCCGCAGCCACGGGGCGCGCTCAGAGACGCAGACTGAACCCCGTCACTCCCCGGCGTCAAATCTCAACACGACACACAGGCGGCCCCCAGCGGGCTCGGTGCTGGCTGGTCAGCGTTCAACGACGGTCGTCCATGGAGAAAAGCCGGCTTATTTATAGCACTGGCTCTACTTCTGTGGTGCAAATGCTCCCACGTGGCTGCTTTCGAACTACCAACAGGGCGCTGTGGCCTGCAGAGCTGGGAAGGGACACCCTGTAGGAGCCATTACGCCGTGTTTCCCGGCTGCCGTTCTAGCGGCTGCTAAGGACTTCAACAACAGCCATGAGAGTAAGATGCCATAAATTAATCAGACTGATGAGCTTCGAATATTTGTTACATTTCACTATATATGTATTGACTATAATTTAATTTTAAATGGTGGCTTTAACAGTGAGCTCTTTAAAGACCTGGAAGCTTAACCATTAACTCTCACCAGACAACACAGGTCAGCTCTCGCACAGAACGGCCTGTGACCCAGCGGGTCTCTGTCTTGACTGGGGCCGGAGTGACGGGCTATCGGCTTGGGAGTGGGACCTCACCAGTGTGCTCATGGATTCTTCCCTAGTTTCCGATGACCGAGGTCAACCTGGTTGGTCTTGTCCTCCTTCAGGGCTTGTGCACACCTGGGAAAGCTGTACTCTGATTTGGAGCCAGACAGAAGTGAGTGCTAGAGGCATATTCCAGAGTCTGAGAATCTGAAGGACAGATCATCCCGCAACGTCAGGATGGAGAAAGCTATCTGTGGAATTGAGATACAAAGCATCACATACTCAACATTCAAACTGTAACCCACGCATCCCTTTCATTTATGGAAAATGAAGAGCAGATGGCGTTGGAAAGCCCCTGGGATCTGATAGAATGCCATTCGCCAACATTCTGTGGGTTTTCATTATGTGAAGTCCAAGGGATTGGTGAGATTTACGTATGCCATGTAGGAGGGTGTCACGGGAGGGTCATTAATAGGCACTCCCAATTGCTGAGCTCCCACTTCAATATTGGGTTTATAAGCGGTTGCTTCTCTACATTCCCATCACCGGAGTGGATGGTATGTAACTCTGCCCTGTTTTTGGAATCTAGTTCACTCGACACCAGCAATTGTTGATATTTCCTAGCCATGGAGATGTTTCCACGGTGATGCGGTAACTGACCTACCCGAGGGACTTCTCTGGGGGGTCCATCTTGAGGCCAATGGGTCTAAAGCAGGAGATATAAATCTCCCTCCTATCTCCTTGCACTTCAGTGCAAAAGAACGTTGGAGAAAATAGAAGTGAGGTGGATGAAGAAAAAGGACCTCATTTTTGCTCTAATAAATCACTTCACAAAATACATATGTAATTGTTCCCATCAGCATGGTAACATGCTAGAATTTCTTGCAGAGAGAGAGGGAGGGAGGGAGAGAGAGAAAAGCACTGTCCCATTTGTCTGCTCCCCTTAAAACACGATTTCTGAGTGATTTGTATTTGCTGTCTCTTTAGTGTGTAGCATGAGGAGAAAGTTATCCTGCTCCCACCAGAAAATTGTATACTTATATGGTTACTATTGTCAATGCATGTTGACAACCTGGGTACTTTGGCACCTAAGATTGGGTTTCCTTCCTTCCTTCCTTCCTTCCTTCCTTCCTTCCTTCCTTCCTTCCTTCCTTTCTCTCTTTCTTTCTTTTTCTTTCTTTTTTTAAGATTTTATTTATTTATTTGACAGAGAGAGACAGCGAGAGAGGGAATACAAACAAGGGGAGTGTAAGAGGGAGAAGCAGGCTTCCCGCTGAGCAGGGAGCCCGATGCAGGCCTCGATCCCAGGACCCTGGGATCATGACCTGAGCTGAAGGCAGAAGCTTAACGGCTGAGCCACCCAGGCACCCCTAAGATTGGGTTTTCTTTTTTCTTTTTTTTTTTTTTTTAAAGATTTTATTTATTTATTCAACAGAGATAGAGACAGCCAGCGAGAGAGGGAACACAAGCAGGGGGAGTGGGAGAGGAAGAAGCAGGTTCATAGCGGAGGAGCCTGATGTGGGGCTCGATCCCACAACG
This sequence comes from Ailuropoda melanoleuca, assembly GCF_002007445.2. NCBI lineage: Eukaryota > Metazoa > Chordata > Mammalia > Carnivora > Ursidae > Ailuropoda > Ailuropoda melanoleuca. The sequence continues at coordinate 91,137,393 of NC_048223.1, forward strand.
CTGGGATCACGCCCTGAGCCAAAGGCAGATGCTTAACCGCTGTGCCACCCAGGCGCCCCAAGATTGGGTTTTCTGAGTCATCCATAACCAACCCTGATAGTTAGTGATTTAGTGCAATTCAGTATTTATAGAATACCTGTGGTTTGCTATCCCCCACCAGGCATGAGGGATATAGAGATGGGTGACACACCTCACTGTGTCCTGGGAGTTTCTGGTTTGAGGGCTTGGACTGGGGGAAGCAGGCGAGGGTCATAGACATTGCTTCTGGAGGATTCAGGGAAAGGCAAGGTTAGACCCACATTCATGCAGACTTGAAGCTTGGAACTTTTCCTTAGCAAGTCCCCGGCACCTAATGCAATTCTGAAATTCAGGGTTGGGACTGTAGGATTAGACAGGATTTGTCCTGTATAGCCCAGGGTCCCCTCTTCCCATGCAGAAACAGACTTCATACAATTCTTAGGCCCATGATCTTCATTTAGAGGGCTTTAAACTTTTCTTTTCTTTTTTTTTTTTTTAACTGAGGTACAAGCAATAGGCAGTAAAATGGAAGATTTTAAGCTTTCAGTTTGGAGAATTTTTATAATCATATACACTGTGTAGCTACCATTCAAAACAAAATATAGAACACTTTCAATCCCCAAGAGAGCTGGCTCATACCCCTTTCCAATCAACTGCCAACAACCATGTCCCTACCTTGGTTTGTTGTGATTAGTTTTCATTATTCTAGATTTAATATAAATGGGATCAGAAAGCATGTGCCCTCTTGTGTCTAGCTTCTCAACATTTTAAGATTAAGTCATTTGGGTTTTTCTATCAGTAGCTCATTCCTTTTTATTATACGACAATTCATTTTCCGTTCACCTTCTGTTTCTAGGTTTTTTCAATTATTATGAAAAAGGCGACCATGACCATTCAGTACAGTTCTCTTCGTAGACATAGGTTTTTATTTCTCGTGGTAAATACCAATGAGTGGAATCGCTGAATCATAGCGTGGACGTCTGCTTAACTTTATGGAAACTAACAAACACGTCTCCTTAGTGGGTGTGCCAACCTACACTCCCACAGGAAGGCGAGCTCCGGCTGGCTCAGATTTGAGCACCCCTAGTGCTTGTGAAATGGTATCTCATCGTGGAGAGTTTTAACCTGTTGGCTGCACTGGTTGGCTCCTCTCGCGCAGTCCTCCTGGATGCGCACGGCGTACCTGTTAGGTAGGTTTGAGGGTATCTTGGGCTGCTTTCAGCTCCGGAAGTTGATGCTTGCCCAGGTGGCCAGGTGATACAAGGCAGCCCCAGCTACGGCTGTGTGGTACAATAAAAACTAGACATTTGATCTTTGTCCCCGGTTCCTGGCACAGAGCTCCTAAAATCCTTGGAATTTCCTGAGTGGTAGGAGTGTCTTTTATTATTCATGAGTCCCTGCTTTTGAACTTACCTGAGTTTGGCTCAGGAAGGTGAATCTTGGCAGTTCTCTAGAAAGCCTCAGGATGGGGGCTGGTTGCTGGAGGAACCAACCACAGCGGGGTGGGGGGAGGGTTAGTGGGTTAGAATTTTCAGCCCCACCCCCTGACCTCCAGAGAGGAGGGAAGGGCTGGAGATTGACTTGAATCACCAATGGCCATGATTTAATCATTCATAAATTTAAAAAAAGTAAATACTTGGATTAAAAACTCTGGAACAAAGAGGCTGACAGAGCTTCTGTGTTTGTACCTACCTCAGGTGCAAGGAAGGCAGCCCCTCCGAAGAAGGCATGGAAGCCCAGCACACCCTGTCTACATACCTTGCCCTCTGCGTCTCTCTTCCATTTGGCTGTTCCTTTGTATCCTTTATAATAAAACTATAACTGTAAGTAGAGTTGTTTTCCTGAGTTTTGTGAGCCATTCTAGCCAATTATCAAGACTGAAGGGGCATCGTGGGAGCCCTGAATTTATAGCTGGCCGGGTAGAAGTGCACGTTGCCTGGGGACTCCATTTGCAGGTGGCATCTGAATGAAGGACAGTGGGGTGGGACTGATCTCTTACCTTGTGGGGTCGGCCCTAACTCTGGGTGGTTAGTGTCAGAATTGAATTGAATTGTTGGATCCCCAGCTGATGTTGGAGAATCTGAGACGCAGTATGGAAAACACTGTTATGTTACTTGAGTAAAAACCCCACAGGTTGACCCTTAGCTACCCCTCTGACTGTTCCTCTGTTTTCTGTGGGCACGTAATACTAAGGTGCCCTTGAAAGGGTGGGACCTGCCAGTGTTAGGACTGAAGAGTGAAGAGAGGGCCTCTGTGGAGCCCTGGGAGAAGCGCCCATGCTTGTGTTAAGACTGTTCTTATGATAAAAGCGGAGCTTCCCATGGATTTGCCAGATGCTCTTTATCTGGCTTCTCGGGACCGGCTCTTAAAAGGACTGAATTCCAGAATGTGTCACAGAGCCAAGGAGGAGAAGCAGACAACATAAACTGCCAACCACGCATTGAGGAAGATGACACAGAGAAGCCTTGTAAGAATATTCTCATAGGAATGGAAATGTCATCAACAAGCAACACTAAATGGCAATGGCAATGGGGTGACACTTAGGGATGTTTTGTGAGGGTTTTTTTTTTTTAATATTCTGTGCATTTTAAAATAAATAACAGGAAAGGAGGGACACTCATAATTTTTGTCTCTCATTAAAAATGTCCATTAATGTTATTTAGACTATTTGCTAGTTTTAATTTTTCCAGAAATGATGTTTTCCCAGAAGGTCTAGGACTTCGCCTCTCTACTGAGTTGTTGAGCCCAGAGTCTGTAGCAGTTTAGGCTCTGAAGCTGACTTTATCACCAGGATACCTAGGTCATGACCCCAGGTCGCTAAGGCAGCACTTCCTGTTATGTGCCCACGAAAGCACCAGGGGATCCCCTGGTACCTTGAGACTCCCCAGGTACATACGGGTACATACAGAGGCATGTACTGCAGAGACCCACGCAGCGTCGGACTCATACTTCTGTAGATTTTTGCAGCAAATGGCCCTATACATTGTCTGTTTCCACCACTCACTGGTAGACAAGAAACTAAAACCGGAGACGTAGAGTACTAGTGTTAGGTCTAGCTAGTCACCAGCGAAGGCCAGGAGGAGAACCCCATCTCCTTGGGCTTTTGCTAATAGAAAGAAAGGCAAAGAGAGAGCAGTAATGTCTAGGCAGATGAAAGCTACAGTCTCTGGAGCATTGACTGGTGTCAGCACTCTGTCAATGCTTTCCAAATACCTAGCCCTAAGGAGAGAAGGAAGCCCAGCCGAGAAAGGAGGTCTAAGGTCAAAGGTCAAGTGCATGGGCCTCTGCCACGTGGACAGGCTCTGCACATGCAGCGGCCCAGTGTAGTAAATGCCCCCTCCCTCCGCTTTGGACAGTCTCACTTATCACCGGCCAAACGATGAAGTGATCTGGGGCCTTTCCAGCCTCAGTATTCTAGAACGCGTTGGCTGCTCTTTCTAAGACTGGTCCCTGATCACCCGAGGACCTCTCCCTCTTGTCTTTGTGGGGGATACTCAGGCTGGTCCTGAATTACGTGCCTCCGTTTCTTCTGGGCTTGACTGTAGCTCGGGAAAGTGGATGCCACATAGGGAACACTGCTGTTTTAGGGTGACGGCAGTCAC
>NC_048223.1:91141112-91147518 GCF_002007445.2 Ailuropoda melanoleuca
TACAAAGTATACAAATCAGAAACATACATTTCGGTAATGATGGTTTATGATGCTTCATGTCGTCAGTTAGAGCAAAGTAGCAACAGGATGCAACAGGGGTTCTCAGTGTGGTCCCAGGGCCAGCATCATCAGCATCAAGGGGACTTGCTATAAAGACAGCCCCACTCTATGAATCAGAAGCTCAGAGAATAGGACTCCATGACTTGTGTTTTCACAAGTCCTCCAAGGGATTCCCATACATGCTGAAGCTTGAGATCCACTGTTGTACAGAATATTGTCTTCCTGGTCTATGTGTGATGGTTAATTTTATGTGTCAACTTGGCTAGGCCATGGTATCGAGGTGATTGGTCAAACACCTGTTCAGTTGTTGTTGTGAAGGTATTTTCTAGATTTAAATCAGTAGACCTTGGGTAAAGAGATTACCCTTCATAATATGGGTGGGCCTCATTCAATCAGTTGAAGGGTGTAAGAGAAAGAACTGAGCTCCACTGGAGAGGGAGAAATTCTGCCTCTAAATTGCCCTGGACCTCAAGACCCCGACATCAACTCCTGCTGGAATTTCCAGTCTCCCAGCCAACCCTTTCTCTCTTTCCCCCTCTCTTTCCTCTCTTTCTTCATCTATCATTCCATNCTCTCTTTCCTCTCTTTCTTCATCTATCATTCCATTGGCTCTATTTCTCTGGAGAATCTTAACTAATACAAATGGCATTAGAATCTACCTTCTGCAATCTTTCTCTTAGCCCANATCAGCATCAAGGGGACTTGCTATAAAGACAGCCCCACTCTATGAATCAGAAGCTCAGAGAATAGGACTCCATGACTTGTGTTTTCACAAGTCCTCCAAGGGATTCCCATACATGCTGAAGCTTGAGATCCACTGTTGTACAGAATATTGTCTTCCTGGTCTAGGTGTGATGGTTAATTTTATGTGTCAACTTGGCTAGGCCATGGTATCGAGGTGATTGGTCAAACACCTGTTCAGTTGTTGTTGTGAAGGTATTTTCTAGATTTAAATCAGTAGACCTTGGGTAAAGAGATTACCCTTCATAATATGGGTGGGCCTCATTCAATCAGTTGAAGGGTGTAAGAGAAAGAACTGAGCTCCACTGGAGAGGGAGAAATTCTGCCTCTAAATTGCCCTGGACCTCAAGACCCCAACATCAACTCCTGCTGGAATTTCCAGTCTCCCAGCCAACCCTTTCTCTCTTTCCCCCTCTCTTTCCTCTCTTTCTTCATCTATCATTCCATTGGCTCTATTTCTCTGGAGAATCTTAACTAATACAAATGGCATTAGAATCTACCTTCTGCAATCTTTCTCTCTTAGCCCCAAATCGGCTGCACAGTTTTCCTCAGTACAACATTGTGGACAGCTGTTTCCATGAGGCGGGAGTTAGGACATGCATGAAACTTACTAGCCATCCAGGAATTAAAATATTAACTAGGAACTTAAAGTTTTGTAGGTATACCTGATTGGACAGAAACCATTTGGTTTGGGTCATTCCTTGGAAGCTTCTTTATTGAAAATAATTCCAGCTTTCAGTGAGCAGTTTAAAACCAGGTGGATCCGAATTTGAGTCCCCACTGTTACTAGATGACCTCAGGCAAGTCACATGTGAGCCACGTTTTCCTAATCAGTGAAACAAAGTTACTAAGATTTTTTTTCCTTCGATGGCTTTAATAATGCTGCTAGCATAGCCAGAACACCAGTTTATGTCAGGTTTATAGCACGCATGCTGTGAATGATATCTATTATTATTCAGGTGGTTACTTTTAAAAGTGAAGGTATACTGGAGAGCTTTTACCATCAGCTGGGAGTTCTAAGCAACTGTTCCCTGTTTAATCCTGGATTTATTGTAATGTAGCATAGATAACACTTCCAGTTGTAATCACTACATCAACGTGGTTATTTGGGTAACGCCCTAGGCGCTGAATGGGAAGGGATAAATCTTAAAAACATGGAAGACCTAGTAGCAGTCTTTAGTGGCATGAAATACCAAGGCAAGGAAGAAGAGTGTGAAGGATTCATCTATATTGTACTGTAGAAAGAACCCAGGCATGCCACAGGTTCTTGAAATTGCTACTAAAATAACCTAGACTTTCAAAGGAGGACACNGATAAATCTTAAAAACATGGAAGACCTAGTAGCAGTCTTTAGTGGCATGAAATACCAAGGCAAGGAAGAAGAGTATGAAGGATTCATCTATATTGTACTGTAGAAAGAACCCAGGCATGCCAGTTTCTTGAAATTGCTACTAAAATAACCTAGACTTTCAAAGGAGGACATAGGGCTCACAATCTGTTGGAGACATTATTTTATTTTATTTTTTTAAGATTTTATTTATTTATGTGACAGAGAGACAGCCGGCGAGAGAGGGAACACAGCAGGGGAGTGGGAGAGGAAGAAGCAGGCTCCCAGCAGAGGAGCCTGATGTGGCGCTCCATCCTATAACGCCGGGATCACGCCCTGAGCCGAAGGCAGACGCTTAATGACTGCGCTACCCAGGTGCCCCTGTTGGAGACATTATTAGTTGTAGACAATTCTAGAGATATGTGTGAACATTATCAAAGAAAATGATGTTGTTTCCCACCTGGGAAGAAGGCTGGCCTATGCAAATAAGCATAGCTTGGTAAGTGAACTTAGCATAAGCCTGGAAAAGCTAAACTCTCCTGTTCCTTGAAACACTCACTATACATTATGTTTAATTGTGCTAATAACTAATAAGTGTGCCTAATTTTTTCTTTTTTAATTGATAAATGTGGTGAGTTACACTGATTGATTTTCAAATCATAAATTGACCTTGCAATGAATGAAGTTTTAGAAAAATAAGGGCCAAAATTGGTTCATGAAGAAATGACAAAAGTTATAGAAACCAATTATTAAGGAAATTAAAGTGGTACTTAAAGACTTCCTAGCTTTAAAGCCTCAAGTCCAAATGGGTTATAGGTGAGTTTTACAAAACTTTCAAGGAATAGTTAATTCCCAATTTTTATAAGTGATACCATCCATAGAAAAAAAGAAAGTTTTCTGGCCTGTTTTGTAAGTCTAATGTAGTTTTTAATTCAAAATTCAGATAGGAACAATAAATGTAAAGAAAACAAAACTCCAATTTTACCTATTACTGTAGAAGGAAAAGCGTAAATCTTAGCTAAGTGAGTGAAATAAGACATTAAAAAATATATCTTGATCAAGTAGGGTGTAGCCTACAAGGGCAGTTCATCGTCTGGAAAGTTATCATAAAACCTTTGGTAAAACAATGTAAACCACTTTAAATAACTTATTTTTTTATTGTTTACTTATTTGAGAGAGAGAGGGCATAATTGGGAGGGGTAGGGTGAGGGAGAGAGAATCTCAAACAGACTCCTGCTGAGCTCAGAGCCAGATGCAGAACTCGATCTCAGGACCCTAAGATCATGACCTGAGCTAAAACCAAGAGCTGGACACTTAACTGACTGCACCACCCAGGTGCCCCCACATTAAAAGACTTCTAAAGAAAATCACATGGTGATTTAAATTAATATAGAAAGGTATCTTAGAAAGTTTAACTTTTATGATTAAAAAAACCAGAATGCTAGGAATGGGAGAAATTTTTCTCAACTTGGCAAAAGTTATATTCAAAAACCTACAGAAAACTAATATTAAATGGAGAAACATTAGACTCATACTCTTCAAAATGAGGAACAAGATCAGAATGCCCATGGCCACTGTGTGTTTGATGTGGTGTGTGGGGCTCTGGCCAGTGCTGTGGGCAAAGAAAAGAGAGATGGCAGGGTTGATATGGAAGAGATATCCTGGCTGCCGGACAGTTGAGGGAAGGGAAGGGGAGAAGCTAGGGGATCAGAAAAGAGGCTAAATTATCCAAGTGAGAGGTAATGGTGGCTGGGGCCAGGCTAGCAGCAGTATTGGTGGTGAGAAGTGGTTGGATTCTGGAGGAATTTTGAACATAGATTGATAAATTTGTTAAAGGACATGGAATTGCAGTGTGAGAAAAAGAGAGCTGTCAGGGGTAATTCCAAGTTTTTTGGTTTTATTTTACCCGAGCAATAGTTATTACTAAGATGGGGAAGATGGCAGAAAGAGCAAGAGTTTGTGGGGAGGAGTCAGAGCTAATTCTGGAAATGCTAAATTTGATGGAGATGCCTGGGTGGCTCAGTTGGTTAAGCATCTGCCTTCAGCTCGGGTCATGATCCCAGGGTCCTGGGATCGAGCCCCACATCGGGCTCCCTGCTCAGGGGAGGGCCTGCTTCTCCCTTTCCCTCTGCTGTTCCTCCTGCTTGTGCATGCTCTCTCACACTCTCTCTCTCTGTCTTAAATAAATGAATAAAAACTTAAAAAAAAAGAAAATACTAAATTTGAGATTTCTGTTAGATATTCAAGTGGTTCAGGGAGGAGGTCTGAACTAGAGAAATAAATTTGAGAGTTGTTGATGTATGGATGCTATTTGAAGCTACGAAATTGGATGAACTCACAGTAGACTTTTTATAGAGGTCCTTTATCAGATTGAGGAATTTCCTTCTATTGCTAGTTTTCTGACAGTTTTTGTGTGGAATGAAGGTTGGATTTTATGAAAATGTTTTTACTGTGTGTACTGAGATCCTATATGTTTTTTTCTTCTTTTTTAATTGATAAATGTGGTGAGTTACACTGATTGATTTTCAAATCATAAATTGACCTTGCCTTCCTGGAATATCTCACTTTTTATATCATTGGATTTAATTTGCTAAAATTTTGTTTGGCTGGGGTTTTTTTGTTTTGTTTTGGTATCAATTTTCTTAGGGATATTGGTCTATAGTTTTCTTATAAAGTCTGTCTGGTTTGGGTGTCAGGGCCACACTAATCAACCTCTTAGGTTGGCTTGAGAAGTATTTCCTCCTTTACAATTTTCTGGAAGAGTTATATAAAATTGGTATTAGTTCTNTATGAGCCTGCTTCTTCCTCTCCCACTCCCCCTGCTTGTGTTCCCTCTCTCGCTGGCTGTCTCTATCTCTATCGAATAAATAAATAAATCTTTAAAAAAAATAAAAAAATAAAAAAATAAAAATAGATTTTAAGGCTCTTTCAGATCATTTGTTTACTTTTTAGCGAGCACTGATAACAGCTTTGGGGGAATTTGTCCATTTCATTTTAACTGTTCACTCTGTTGGTCTCAAATTTTCCACAATTTCTCTTTTTTCTTTGTAACAGCAGTAGAATCTATAATTACTATACTACCATTCCTGACATTAGTAATTTGAGTTTTCTTTTCTATTTTGTGATCAATCTGACCCGGGGTTTATCAATTTTATTGATCTTTAAAAAGAAAAAAAACCGTCCAGCTTTTTAACTTCACTGATTTTTCTCTCTCTTCTACTTTCTATTTCATTGATTTATGCCCTGCTGTTTATTACTTCCTTTCTCCTGCTGACTCGGTGTAATTTGCTCTTTTTTTTTTGTTTTTTTTTAAGATGGAAGCTGATAAGCATAGATTTGAGGTTTTCCTCGCTTTCAAACAAGTTAGTTAGTGCTGTAACTTTCCCTCCAAGTGTTGCTTGATCCCCATCCCACCCGTTTTGATGTGCCGTGTTTTGGCGCTCAATCCATTGCTTGAGTCTTCCTCTCTGTGGGTTATTTTCCCTGCTGCTTTGCATGTGTGGCCATTTTTTATCGATTGCTGGACATTGTTACTTTGTATCGTTGTGTTTTGGATATTTCCGTTTTCCTGCATGTTTTTTGGAGCTTTGTCCTGGGGCGTAGTTAAGTTACTTAGAAACTGATCCTTTCAGGTCATGCCTTTAGATTTCTTAGGGGGGTTGGGGCTGTGTTTACTCTAGGGGTAATCATTCCCTACTCCTGAAGCAAGATTCCACCTAATGCCTCATGGTTTGCAAAGTTTTCAGCCTGGCTTTTGGTCCTGTGTTCTGGTCCTGTGTGAATGCTGGGTACCCCTCCCTCTGCTGTGGACAGGTAGGTCTTTCCTGGGCTCTGATAGTTTACACACAGGCTGATCAGCAGTCTGCTGTAATCTTAAAGGGGACCCTTTCTCTGGAGTTCTCTGGAATTTCACGAATTTGTGTGTCATCCTTACCCAGGGCCATTCTAATCTTCTCTCTATTGTTCCAATTTTAGTGTATGTGCTGCCGAAGTGAGCACGGGACTTCTCTGAAGTTGTCTCTTTTTGCAGCTCTCTCTTGCTCCAGGTCCTCAGTATTTATTTCGGTTTCTTTGGACTCTCAGCTTTGTCTTCTCAGCTCATGGAGTCTGCAAGCTGGGCCAGGGTCACCTCCTTGTGCTGTGGGAACTCTCTGGTGAGTGAGATGGGCAATTATGGGGATCATTGGTTTCCTCTCTCTCAGGGATCCCTATACCTCGTGTCTGATGAGCCGTGTGCTGAAAACTGTTATTTCAGATACAAGGTCAGTCCCACCCCCC